>NW_019243419.1:106252-166475 GCF_002742605.1 Olea europaea var. sylvestris | reverse complement strand
TATAATGAAGAATACTACAATCTGTTTGGATGGCAACATCGAAGACTGTCATCCAATTACTGTAAAATTATTACGTAGAGACCATCCACCATTGTCCAGTATTGATGAATTAAGTTTTCAACTGCACTTTTTTTTTTTTTTTTTTTATTCAAATACAGCAGTTTTGTTTATACAAATACAACAACCACTTTATTAATGCACTATAAAAATATAGTAAGTTTATTGCATCATACAAGTAAACATTGTTTTGAACATCACAACTACCATTTCAGCATTGGCACCATTTCTCTTCCAAACACTACTGATGGCTAGATTACACCCATGAGAAGTTTACCAGTTCAATCTGCACTCCTGCATGATTATTGTTTCATGCAGTAGATAATTCACACATAATGTATTTTTTATTTTTTATTTTCAATAATAAAGAGCCCTTTAAGTTTTAATGCTCTAACAAATTTTGGTTAGCAGTCAAATTATTCAGCAACGATCTTATTTAAAAATTTAAATTATTTTTAAAATAAATTTATTTAATTATATTGAATTTCTTAATGTAAAACTGATCAATTTGGTACATTTTTCTACTTCAATATTATATTAAATAATTAACTAATCAAAAAACTTAGAATGACCAGACAAAATAATTATTATTTATATTTTATATTACTTCCACTTACACACAAATATCTTATTCTCAAATGCCTTTCAACTTTGCAGTTGAACACAACTTGCCGTAAATCAAAACTTCCAAAGAGTAGACCTCATCCCCTCACTCCACCCCCCACAAAATGACATCCAAATGACCATCTTTATAAATAGACTTCCACTATATCTTCCTCATCAACGATAAAAACCCCTTTGTAGTTTTTCCCCACCCCACGCCCAACCCCTTCAACTCGAAGTCGTCACCTGTCGACCAAAAACTCCATTCAACATGGTTTCCCCTTCAAAATACAGAACCATAAAAGCTTCAGTGGCGATAGCAGATGCTGTTTCATGGAGCTGTGCCATAGCTTTGATTGCCTTTATTTTATTGAGCTCCATAAGAGATGGCACTGCAAATGATCGGGTGCGAGGAAGGCAACTTCAGGACAGACCCTGCGACGAAATCTATGTCGTCCAAGAAGGAGAAACCCTTCATACCATCAGCGATAAATGTGGTGACCCGTATATAGTCGAGCGCAATCCCCATATCCATGATCCGGATGATGTTTTTCCTGGACTTGTTATAAAGATTACATCTTCAAATCCCAGGTCAAATTAAGCTGCTGCCGAGGTATTAGTGAAACACAGTCTGTTCTTATGTTGGCCACTAATTACTCGAAAATAAATTGAACTTTCTTACAGGTTTTGACGGACCTTTGTATTAATCTTCTCTCGTGGATGTAAAAAGACTGGGGTAACAGAAATATTTCTCGTTCTTGATATCTGATCCAAGAATTTCCTCTCTCTTTTTTATTTTTTCACAAGGAGCCATAGCGTTTGATTGACTTCACTGTTGGATATAGCCTTCTAATTTTGGTATTTGATCGTTGTTCGTCATTTATGATATATTCTGAAAGGCGAGGATGCCCCAAATGAAATTATAAACTGAAAGAGTACTCATTCGTTCTATTCACGCTTCAATACTACTGTATTATCATAACAAGTATTATGATCACATTTTGCCCTGGTTTGGTTAAATTTTCTTTTTTTACTAAATTTTGATAAAAGTTGATAAATATGCAATTGAAAATGAATTTTAAATAATTCAGGCCAAACATGAGCCAAGCAATTGGATAAATTTAGCTTGATGAATTCTCTCAATTAAATAATTTAAGCCACAAAGTGAGTTATATTTTTTTTTATTTAAATTTTATGATTAATTCATCCCCTTAGCCCTTGTTTGATGGGATTAAAGTCAAAATTTTATAAAATTTTAATAAAAGTTGATGAAATGTATAGTTCAGAAGTTATGAATTTCATGAAATATATGATTAAAATAAATTAGTAACTTTGACTTAAATTGAAATCTTAATTTTAATCCCTACCAAATATGGGCTAATGCATACTTATTTTGTTCCATGATATATATAAGCACAATATATAAATATGATGGTTACAAAACATTTGTATGTATTTGGAACCAAATAAGTTTCAAAATATGTATTTTGAACCAAATTTCAATTTACACAATAATTTACCTCATACTAGCAATGTATTTGGAATTCCACTTCCATAATGATTAAAATTACCAAAGCGGAGAATTTTAAAGACTAGTCTAGTATTCAAGTGAAATTGATCTTTTATATTTATTTATTAGCGTTTTAATATTTTGTTTGATATTATCATTATATTGATGAAGGCGTGAAGAAGTTTAAGAGGAATCAAGATTGAATTATTGAGAAAGTGACCATTATAAACACATTATCTGTCTTGATGTTGGAAATGCATTGTGATCAAGTAGTGGAATAAAACCTTCCTTTCCAATGATATTTGGTAGAGGTGGACAATTTGACAATAAGAGGTCATGACTTAGATTAAAACATAAAAGTCACTATATATAGCTATTTTAAATAAAAATGTGAGAAAAACAATAACTTCTACAAACATATTCAAAAGAACTATAATGACGTGAATTATTTTAGTAATTTTTTATGTAATCTCGATCTCCATGTATCTTTTTGTGTCTTCTATCGTATCGAGAACTCATGTAGGGCAAGACAATTAATTCTCTAAAAGAATTGCAGTCAATAGCAAAATCGTGGTTAATAGAAGATGCGCTTACAAGCCCTTTATCATCGACAACAAAGTCCAAATCAATCCACCGCAAACACTATTTGTTACAACATATGCTCGCTCTCGTGAATGCCTTGCATCAAGAGATGAAATGTTAATCGTGTTCTCGAATTCAATAGTTTTTATTTTCCTTCTCCAATTATATGGCCTGGATTAAGTTGCTTGAAGACGTGTTTGTTCATTTGAATATTAGAAAAGAAAATAAAAATAATTAATTTTCATAGAGATGTCAATTAATCCATATAAATACGAACAGAAAGATATTTTATGAGTATTTTGTGTATAAAGTGATTCAATAGTAAATCCAATTATGGTATGTGATCGAAACGCAATGTTCAAAGACCGATGAGTGCGGTTTACTGAAAGAGTACTCATTTGTGTCCATTCATTCTTCAATACCATTATATTATCATAACAAGTATAATGATCACATTTTGCCTTAGTTTGGTTAAAAATTAATTTTTTATTAAATTTTGATAAAAGTTGATAAATGTGCGATTGAAAATATGTTTGGACAAAAAAGAGTTTTAAAGAATTAGGGCCAAACATGAGCAAAGCAATTGAATAAATTTAGCTGGATGAATTCTCTCGATTAGATAATTTAAGCCATAAAGTGAGCTATATTTGTTTATTTAAATTTTATAATTAATTCACCCCCTTTGCTCTTATTTGATGGGGATTAGTGTCAAATTTTTATCAAATTTTGATAAAAGTTGATAAAATGTGTAGTTGAGAAGTTATGTATCTCATGAAATATACGATTAAAATTAATTGTTGGTTTTGATTTAAATTAAAATCTCAATTTTGATCTCTACCAAATATGGGCTAATGCATAACTTACTTTTCTCTGTGATATATACAAGCACACTATATAAATATGATGGTCACAAAACATTTGTATGTTCTCATTCGTGGAATTGCATTAAGAAGTTTCAAAATATGTTTTTTCGAACCAAATTTCAACTTGCACGATAATTTATCTCGTACTAGCAATTGGAATTTCACTTTCATAATGATTAAAATTACAAAAGCATAGAATTTTAAAGACTAATCTAGTATTCAAGTGAAATTGATCTTTGTATATTTATTTATTTGTCTTTTAATATTTGGTTTGTTATTATCATTATATCGATGAAGGCGTGAAGAAGTTTAAGTGGAATCAAAATTGAATTATTGAGAAAGTGACCATTAGAACCCATTATCTGTCTTAATGTTGGAAATGCATTTTGGTCAATTAGTGGAATAAAACCTTCCTTTCCAATGATATTTTGTAGAGGTGGACAGTTTGACAATAAGAGGTCATAAGATAGATTAAAACATAAATTCATTATGTTTAGAAATTTTAAATAAAAATGTGAGAAAAACAAAAACTTTCACAAATATATTCAAAAGAACTATACTGACGTGAATTATTTTAATAATATTTTAGGTAATCCCGATCTCCATGTATCTTTTTGCGTCTTCTATCGGATCAAGAATTCATGCATGGCGACACACTTTGACACGTTTGGTTCTCTAAAAGAATTGCAGTTAATAGCAAAATCGCAGTTAATAGAAGATGCGTTTACAAGCCCTTTATCTCGTGTTCAAGTAATGGTTTGCATCAAGAGATGAAATGTTATTCATGTTCTCAAATTCAATAATAGTTTTTATTTCCCTTCTACAATTACATGGCCTGAATTAAGTAGCTTTAGAAAAGAAAATAAAGATAATTAAATTTGATAGAAATGGTCAATTAATCCATATAAATTCGAATAGAAAGAGATTTTACTAGTATTTTGTGTACAAGGTGATTAAATAGTAAAACCAATTATGATTAGTGATTGAAACACAATGCTCAAAGACCGATGAATCCGATTTATTGATGTCCACAGACTGGCATGTTTAGCTAGGTTCAAAAGATTTACTTCAAAGTAAATAATTAATTATGATTTTTTCAAATGATTTTTTGAAAGTTCTTTTACCTTCCTAGCAATGTAAATTACTCTTCACTTAATCATGTGACGAAGTTATTTATATACATGTTTTAAAAAAAATAAGATACTAAAAAGTATATCTGATTCTCTTTTAAGTAAAGTAGAGTTTATTGGTTTTATGAATGATAATGTTTGCTGTAGTCAAATTCAATATGCTAAAGTAGAGTATTCATTCATTGTTATGCTAAAAATGCAGATGGCTTTGGACTTTGTTTAGCAGTAAATTTATTCACATATTTGGTTATAAACAAATTAAAATTATATATAAATTTGCAGAATAATTTTGAATTGAATTATAAAAAATTAAAAATTTTGTTAGAATTCCTTGTACAATGACCTGTCACCTTATATGCTCAGTTTAAAATGGAAAAAAGATTAAATATTTTGTCAGAATTCGATTTATCCTAGTACAATGACCTTTCACCTTACATATATGCTGATGCCGGGTAGGATAGTGATTATCCTATTGGCTTATTGTAGCAGATGATTCGCAAGAAAAGAACGACAGAAAACGCCCAAAAAACTAGAGAAGATACTTTGAATTCAACTCAATATTATTAATAATGCAGAATGATCAAAACTAACCCACAAGCCGGGTTAAATAGCTGCGAAATACGAAATTATGGGAAAATTATCAAAAATGGCAAAATCCCGAAATTATACCAAAAAAAAATATTAAGTAAAAGGAGTAAGTTGCCAAAAATTTGGCTCAATTCGAGTTTTCTAACATATGGAAAAAAGGAAACAAAATATTACCATAAATAATAAAAAATAACTTAAAATTGAATTTTGGAAAGGAAAACAGTGGATTTTGGGTTCGAGATTGACGTCTACCGAGCATAGCTGGGTGGCCACGATGTGCGCGCCGAAGAGAGCTTTCTGGATTGGGGTCATAATAGCGATTCCGATAACCGTAGCCAAAGTTATGGCCAAATTACCAAAGACGCGTCAAATTCCCCCAATTAAGGAAATAATGGTGATTCACTTTCCATCTTTACGCCAATCCGCCATCTCATGGTATCTCAGCGCCATCATCGTGCTATCTGACAAATCAGCATCACTCGACTCGGATCCTCCTGCATCAGTCGCCCCGAGTTGGAAAGAACTTGCCCTCGAGTTCACAGTAACTTCATCGGACTCCATAAAACAAGGGCTTAGGTGTTTTACATTGAAGACGTCAGAGGTCTTCAAATGGCTCGAGAGGCGCAATCTGTAAGCATTATCACTGATTTTCTGCAGCACTTCACAAGGTCCAATCTTCTGCTCCTTTAGCTTATTGTATTCCCCAGTTGGAAAACGATCACGAGTTAATACTGCCCAAACAAAATCACCAACATCAAACAACACCTGGCGTCGATGACTATCTGCCCGAACTTTGTACTTAGTATTACTATCCTGTATGGACAGCTTCACCTGCTCATGGATACCTCGAAGATGTTCAGCCATCTCATCAGCTTTGTTATTGAAGCGACCCACACGTGGAATTGGAGCCAAATCAAGTACTCCGGATGGGTTCTGACCATAGACAATTTCAAAAGGACTCAGTCCAGTGGTTCTATTCCTCGACCGGTTATAAGTAAACTCTGCTTGAGGTAATGCCAAATCCCATTGCTTCGGTTTAGTCCCGGCTAAGCTTCTCAAAAGATTTCCCAAACTCCGATTCACCACCTCAGTCTGACCATTTGTTTGGGGATGGTATGCGCTGCTAAAATTCAATTTCGTTCCAAGTTTCTCCTACAAACTCCTCTAGAAATGACTCATAAACTTAGTGTCACGATCAGAAGTAATTGACTGTGGAACACCATGTAAACGCACAATCTCTTTGAAATAAAGATGAGCAATCCGAGTAGCATCCATTGTCTTCCTGCAAGCCACAAAATGAGCCATCTTTGAAAATCTGTCAACCACAACAAGAATGGAATCCATCGCCCGCTGTGTACGAGGTAAGCCCAAGACAAAATCCATACTGACATCAAACCAAGGAGTTTCAGGTACGAGTAATGGTGTGTACAATCCAGCATTAGTAAGAGCCCCTTTAGACCGCTGACATACATAACACCGCTCCACATAATGCGCCACATCACTGTTCAACTTGGGCCAGTAATAATCAGAAGAGACCAATGTCAATGTCTTGTCTCGCCCAAAATGTCCTTCGTTATGAAGTTCACTAATAATCTGCTGCATCCGGAATGCATAACTGCAATCCACGAAACAGGTAACCATTATGTAAAATAAAATCATGCCGGTGATTATCAGTTACCTCCCGAATTATCTTCCCAAATGAGGGATCCGCAGCATACATATCAAGAAATGCCTCAAATCCGACAATCTTGGTGCTCATGGTGGTGAGGAATAATGTGCGACGGCTCAATGCATCTGCTACTCGATTCAAACTCCCTGCTTGATGCCTGAGTGTGAAAGTAAACTCCTGCAAGTACGCCACCCACTTTGCATGTCGCCTACTCAGCTTGTGCTGACCATTGATATACTTCAAAGCCTCATGATCAGTAACAAGGATGAACTCCCTCTGTATCAGGTAATGGCGCCAATGCTTCAGAGTCTGAACTATGGCATAGAACTCTAGGTCATAAGTGGAGTAATTTTTCTTTGATCCCGATAGCTTCTCACTAAAAAAGGCTACTGAACGTCCCTCCTGACTTAGAACACCACCAATACCAATTCCAGACTCATCACAATTTACCTCGAACACCTTTTCAAAATTCGGAAGTGCCAAGACTGGGGCCTCCATCATCTTCTGCTTAACCAACTAAAAGCTAGCATCTGCCTCCTCAGTCCACCGAAAATCATGCCCTTTAAGGCACTCTGTGATAGGAGCAATCAAGGTACTGAAGTTTCTGATGAATCGACGATAGAAGGATGCCAATCCATGGAAACTCCTGACATCGTGCAAAGTTTTTGGTTTTGGCCAATTCAAAACTGCCTTAATTTTGGATTGATCTGCATGAACACCATTAGTAGACACAACAAAACCCAAAAAGGTTATAGAAGTTGTGAAGAAAGAACACTTATTCTGATTGATGAATAAGCACTCCGTCCTCATTACATCAAAGATAGCACGAAGATGATTAAAATGTGACTCCCATGTCAGACTATAAATAAGTATGTCATCAAAATAAACTACCACAAACTTCCCCATGAAAGGCCATAAAATTTGATGCATAAACCTCATAAAAGTGCTGGGTACATTGGATAGTCCAAAGGGCATGACCATCCACTCGTACAACCCATGCTGTGTCTTGAACGCGGTCTTCCACTCATCTCCAGGCCTGATTCTAATCTGGTGGTATCCACTTTTAAGGTCAATTTTTGAGAAGACCTTAGAACCGAACAATTGATCCAACATGTCGTCCAGACGGGGAATTGGAAACCTGTACTTCACTGTAATCCTGTTAATTGCCCTGCTGTCAACACACATATGCCATGACCCATCTTTCTTCGGCACTAGTAGAGCAGGAACTGTACAAGGACTCATACTCTCACGAATGTAGCCCCTTTCCAATAATTCTACCACCTGTCGCTACAACTCTTCAGCTTCCTTAGGACTGAGGCGATATGCTGGTCGGTTTGGTAGACTCGACCTCGGGATGAGGTCGATCTGATGTTGAATGTCCCTCATAGGTGGTAGTCCTGGAGGAAGATCCTCCGGCATCAAGTCAGAAAACTCCATCAGTAGGTGCTGTACTTCTGTTGGAAATTCTGAATCCACATTCGCTGTACTATTTTCACGAGGCATTAAAGCATAAACTATTTTTTCACGCCCAACCTCAACCAAGAACCTGGACATAGAAAGTAGATTGAGGTTTTTAACTACCAGGGCAGGGATGTTTCCTTCCCTGCGAGGCACCAAAACAATTCTCTTCCCTTTGATGCTAAGAGAATAAGTATTCTTCCACCCATCATGGATAACACTGGGATCATACTGCCAAGGTCGTCCCAACAAAACATGACACGCATCCATTGATACCACATCACATCAAGCATTATAAAAATATTTTTTTCCAATCGAGAAAGACACTAAGCATCTTTCTCTACCGTTACCTCACTGCCTTTATTCAGCCAAGACAACTTGTATAGTTTGGGATGACGATCCATCTTCACTTGCAGTTTCTCGATAGCCTCCTCAGACACTACATTCTCACAACTGCCATTATCAATTATCAGCTTACAGACTTTATCAACAACTGTGCAGGTTGTGTGGAAAACGTTGGTCCTCAACCAATCATCCCCCGAGTCGCCCTTGGGAGTCAGCAGGCTCTTTTGAATGACCAAGGTCTCCTGACCATCTCCATATAGCACGTCCTCATCTTCACCCTCATCATACACGGGTTCCCCAACTTCCTCGAACTTCTCTATCATATCCTCCTCAATCAGAAGATTTTTAATCTTCTGACCAGCAGGCTTCCTGCAATCAGTCGCCCTATGCCCCTATTCACCACACCTAAAGCATTTAATACTTGAGCTGGAACTATCCCGCTGTGGATGATAAACAGGACGAGATTCTTGAGGGCGAACTGGCTGACTTCCTTCACCTCTGACCACTGGCCTCCTACTTTGCTGTTTCTCTATTGCAAGTGCTCGCCGATATGCCTTAGAAACTGTCCACAATGAATGAAGGCTGAGAACATCCTGCAGGGGCTTCCTTAATCCCTCCAAATACCGTGCTACCATCTGCTCCTCCGTCTCAGATAAATCATTCTGAGCCACCAACTGATAGAATTTTTCAGTATAATCATTGACTGATCTTGCGCCTTGCCTTAGTGAATGAAGCCTCTGAAACAAGGTTTGAGTATAGCCAAAGGGGAGGAAGTGCCCTTTCATCTTCTTCTTCTTCATCTTCTCCCAGTTAGTAATTTTGGATTTCCCCTATCGCTCCCGTGAACGCTTCAACTGTTCCCACCATGCAGATGCCCTACTTTTGAGTTTGATGGCGACCAGTTTCACTTTGACACGATTTGGAACCTCCTTATATTCAAAAATCCGCTCCACTTCATTCAGCCAATCAATAAATCCTTCAGCCTGCAACGTACCAGAAAACTCGGGCAGATCCACTCTGAAACCGAGATCCACATGACGATCCTCCTGTCCACGATGCTCCCAAACTCGAGCACGATGGTGATACGGGTTTTCAAAACTGGTATCGGAATCGTGACCTTCTACATCATGATTATCGAACTCCTGCTCCGCCAAATGTTGGGTTAACTCCACAACTTGTCTCTACAAATCTTCAATCGTCACATTCTGAATATTACGATCACGGTGCGGGACTTCCTCAATCGGAACCTGTCCTCGACGACCACGACCACGTCCACCAACCATTATAACTGATGGAATTTATCTCCCAAGAAGATGCTGATGCTCTGATACCAACTGACGCCGAGTAGGATAGTGATTATCCTATTGGCTTGCTGTAGCAGATGATTCGCAAAAAAAGAACGACAGAAAATGCCCAAAAAACCAAAGAAAATATTCTGAATTCAACTCAATATTATTAATAATGTAGAATGATCAAAACTAACCCACAAGCCAGGTTAAATGGCTGCGAAATACGAAATTATGGGAAAATTATCAAAAATGGCAAAATCTCAAAATTATACCAAAATAAAATTTAAGTAAAAGGAGTAAGTTGCCAAAAATTTGGCTCAATTCGAGTTTTCTAACATATTTAAAAAAGGAAACAAAATATTACCATAAATAATAAAAAATAACTTAAAATTGAATTTTGGAAAGGAAAACAGTGAATTTTGGGCTTGAGATTGACGTCCACCGAGCATAACTGGGTGGCCACGACGTGCGCGTCGAAGAGAGCTTTCCGGATTGGGGTCATAATAGCGATTTCGATAACCGTAGCCAAAGTTATGGTTAAATTACCAAAAACGCGTCAAATTCCCCCCGATTAAGGAAATAATGGTGATTCACTTTCCATCTTTGCGCCGATCCGCCATCTCATGGTATCTCAACGTCATCATCGTGCTATCTGACAAATCAGCATTACTCGACTCAGATCCTCCTGCATTATATGCTCAGTCAAAATGGAAAAATTAAATATATGTGACAGCTAGGGGTTTGTAATTTTCCTAATTCTCATTCCTTTTGCAGTAGCAAGAGAAATGTAGAATCCATTGCATTTAAGTGAGTTCATGATGATCAGCAATAAATGATTGAATTAAAAGAATTAAATAAAAATAAAAATCAAATGGAGACCAATTTTGTTCCTCACAATGTGTTGCATGTGTCAGAATCTAGGTATCTAAGGTTTACGAATTTGAATCAAGAGGATGGTGATATACAATATAAGTGATATATGCAAAGAAAAAATATTTGTCTTTTGCAAATGAAGAATGACCCCCTTTTACATAGGGAAGGAAACGTAACACTAAATATCATGGTGATTTCATTTAAACTAATTGACCTCGATTTGTATGATTTTTACCGGATCATTTACTTGTGACTGGTGGATTAGGTTTTAGGAGTGGTGCAATGATTGCCTAGGTTGTAGGATTGTCACGTAACCTATCTCTTCTTCTCTATCGAGGGGTTTAGGAGTTTGGGGGGACAAATCCTCTGTCACTAAATGATTGCTGCTTAACTAGAAATAATTATTAACATTAAGTAGTAACTAATTTAACTAACCTTATTGAGTTTGGTCATAGCGATGTGTCAAGCTCATTGGATTTTCGAAGTGGGCATACGTTGTCCGGTATTCTTGGTGGACCAGAGTTTGGTGGAGCTACTTGTCCAATGTCAAAACTTGGAGGTCAACATAACTCAAGTGCCAATAGGTCTCTTCTCATTGAGTAACTTATTACACTTTTACACGATCATATTCAAATAATGTAAAATTTACAATATGCATGTTGAATTGAATAAGTCTTTATAACAAAATGATTCGATAGCTTGATGGAGAAAAAAACTTGCATTTGCAAATAATGTAACCATGACGTGTAAATTTTTGTATTCCAAATACCTTTTATAAATTAAATTAGTATGTTTTAAAAAAAGGTAAATTTGTTATTTTTTAAAATTATATTTATACTAAAATGGGGGAGGTTATGGTCATATGGAGGTGTCATCTGGCTAATGAGTATATTTTGATTATTTTCTCAAATCAAGAAGTCCCACAATTTTCTTGGATCAAAACACCCTTCCATCCCAATAGCCCATCAAATGATCCAACCAATACTAAACACACGTCAAATTCTACCTAAAAATTAATATTCGTCAACTTTTGGCGATGCATAATTATGTTTATTTTATGTGATTCTTTATTCGAATTATAGGTGTTCAATTGCTTCTAGGGCAAGAAACTTGTTCCTCAGCAAGATGCATATATATATATATATATAATTTTCTGTAATCCTATTATTGGCTAATTAATTATTGGCTAATTAATTGCAGTCAATTACTTGTCTAATTAAATTAGTTAATTTATGTGATGATTAAGTGGCGGTCACATTCAATTTTTAATCAAGAAGATTACTACTAATTAAATATGAAAGACCAAAAAGAGTAGACAAGTTATGGGGCCCTGAAAAGTCGCGTGTTTATAGAGTATATGTTAGGAAGAAAATAAAAATATTCATCTCTATTATAATTTAATCTTTATGTACATTAATACATCTATTCTTTTGTCACATCAGTATAATATAATCAATTTTTTGTTGTCAAAATTTGATTGGCTAGAAAACATGCTAAAACTTTAAGTTTTAAAATAACGTTATTATTGAACTGTTAAATGGTAAAGAAGACAATAAATGAGACATTTGTCGCAATGATTTTTGATTTTTTACAACTGATTTTTTTGAAAAAATGGAGCAAAGTATTTGTACCTTGACATGATAATTGTTTATGTATTTATTATTATGCAGTTTAGTTTTATTTTAACGTTGATGATATGAGTTAGTTTCATATTTTATCTGCTCTATTTCAACCGTGAAAACTAATTGTCCAGCCAATTCATTGGCAGGATGAAATATATGATATGATTTATTAATTTTTTTGTTCAATTTTATTTAATTTAGCATACTAATTATATAAGAATTTTGAAAGTTTTTCAACGTTTTAGAAGTAAAATTAGCAATAAATTTTATGGAATCCGTTACAGACAAAAAATTGTTAAAAATTCTTATTAGAAAAAATTAAAAGAATTTATTGCAAAAAAAATTCTTTAGTTTATTTTGATCTTGAATGTTTCAAGAATCCACCATACAAGACTAAAATTCACACGCCATGATATCGTTGAAAACTTGAACTCTTAAGTTCCTCCTAATAAGTAAACACAAGACCTTCGACCCACATACACAGCCACCAGATCCACCTTAGATATATATACCATTCACACCAATAGGAGTATTTCCAAAAGATTTTCTATTTTCAAAGAACATATTCAATAATTTAGAGACTATAGAGTATTTATAAATTCAGAGAATAATTTTTTTAAAGTATTCTAATAGACTATTTATATTTAACACTCAATTTTATTGCTTCCAAAAAATATTTATTACATTTTTATATATTTTATTTTCACTCATTTCCCTTCAAATTATTATAGTATTTTATTTCATTTAAAATTGAAATACTTTGAATACATTTAAATATAAACTTATTCTCTAAATTAAAATGTTTATTTAAAGAATAGCTTGAAACATAATTTTAATGTTTAATTCTTTAAATAAAAAATTCATTCTTTAAATAAAAAATATCTTCTATTTAACGAGTCTCAAACTCTCTGCATATTTTGTATATATTAGTTTTATTTTAACGTGGATCAGATGAGTTAGTTTCATATTTTATCTGCTCTATTTCAACCGTCAAAACTGACTGTTCAACCAATTGATTGACAGGATGAAATATATGATATGATTTATTAATTTTTTGTTCAATTTTATTTAATTTAGCATACTAATTATATATCAGTAAACTATTTTAAGAATTTTGAAAGTTTTTCAACGTTTTAGACGAAAATTAGCAATAAATTTTATGGAATCTATTACGGACAAAAAAAGGGTCAAAAGTCTTATTAGAAAAACTTAAAAGAATTTATTGCAAAAAAATTCTTTAGTTTATTTTGATCTTGAATGTTTCAAGAATCCGCCATACAAGACTGAAATTCACACGCCATGATATCATTGAAAACTTGAACTCTAACTTCCTACTAATAAGTAAACGAAGACCTTCTACCTACATACATAGCCACCAGCTCCACCTTATGTAGATATAGATTTATATACCATTCCCATCAATAAGCGTATTTCCAAAAGATTTTCTATTTTTAAAGAACATTTTCTATCATGTAGAGACTAGAGAGTACTTATAAATTCAGAGAATAAAAAAATTGAAGTACTCTATACTATTTATATTTAACACTTAATTTTACTGCTTTCAAAAAGTATTTATTATTTTTTTCGTATATTTTATTTTCACTAATTCCCCTTCAAATTATTATATTATTTTATTTCATTGAAAATTGAAATACTTTAAATACATTTAAGTGTTAACTTATGCTCTAAATTAAAATGTTTATTTAAAGAATCTCTTGAAACATAATTTTAATGTTCAACTCTTTAAATAAAAAGCATCTTATTTCTATTTTTAAAAGAGTCTCAAACTCTCTGCATATTTTGTATATATTAGTCTTCATTAGGATAAAAAAATTATAAATAACGATACTTATACATAATGAAATTATATAATGATTTATATACAGATGAAATGTCAAAAAAAAGAGTGCGCGAGGATTTGAATTTTTTTTTTTGGTTAAAAAATTATGATTTAATCACATCACATCACATCATCTATGTGTGTGTGTATATATATATATATATTCTACATGTAGCACGATAAAAAAATTATATATATAAGATTCACTATTACATATCTCTTAACCGCCTTCCACTGCATTTTCACTTTCTCTATACAACGGCTTCATCCAACATGGCCAAATCCTTAAAAGCATCATTTCCAAGTGATGCATCCTGCGCAATTATTATACTGTTTCTCATATTGGTGGGCTCATCAGCATCATCGTCACTAAGAATGAATAATTCTCTATTGAGAAATAACCAGCTGAAAGACTACCCCTGCGAGGAAATCTATGTTGCAAGAGAAGGTGAAACTCTCCACAGTATCAGCGACAAATGCGATGATCCCTTCATAATCGAGCAGAACCCACATATTCTTGATTCCGATGATGTTTTTCCTGGTCTTGTCATCAAGATTACTCCTAAGCCTAGGAAGGTATAATCTTCATCACCATACTGGAGATTGTAGCCTATAGGGCCTTTTTCTTTTGTTCTTCAGGAGAAAAATAGATTATTGTACACTTTTGTTATATTCTAGTTTGTAAAGAGATAAAAAAAAGAAGAAATTTTATGGAAAATTACTATTTTTCTTATTGTTTATATATCTAAACAATTTCTTGATTGTATAGTAGATTCTAATTAACGTATGGAGAGAGAAAGGGTGAAGAAATTCATTGATGTGTATGTGTGCATGTTACACAAGGTGTTTCTACTGTTCAGAAATTTGATTTTATTTCTTTTGCAGTATTTTCTTCATTACATAATTTGGAAATATTAAGGTTCTTTTCCTTTTTCTATTTTTTTGTGAAAGGAATAACTGTTTAATTATTATTTATTTCTCAGCCAGTAAAAAGATAAAATATTTATTTTAAAAAGAATAATGTGAGCTAGTTTGGAAATCATCATAAGTATGATTGTGTATGTAAAGATATAAACACTGATGCATTTTCCAATTCGTAAAAAAAATGTAATAGAATAAAGCCACTCGTCCAGACTTAAAAATAGGGAAGTGGAAAGACAGACTAATCCGTCAAAAAATGATAGAGTTTTTTTTTTTAATTTTTTCAAATTGTCCAATCATGCATCGACATGTGTTCCACCTGAATTTGAGTATGGATGTGTAGCATGACTGAATGTAATAACTCTCGTGCTCGAGTCTAGCCACCATCTCAGGGCTTTAGATTTGCTCGACTAGGAAGAGATATTTCACATTATTTATGGTACTTAAATATAAGTTCCTGTAATTAAAATAAATTATTTATGCTCGACTAGGGTTTAAATTATTGATTTATGAACTTAGGATTTTTGGTCTGCAATCTGAATAGTGCCAACTGCAACCGCTTTGGCTAATTGAAAGCATACATTTTTTGAATGTATGTATTCTATTTGGGGATAAACTCCAGAAAGTTATTTCATTAAGGTTTTTTTCTATGTTCTATAGAAAATTAGAACCTGCGCACCTGTAAGTTCCTGGATAAAGTCAACACGTCTCTATAAATTAATTTTTCTTACTTTAATCAACAAAATACAGTTCTCATTTTTTTTTATGTTATTTTAATAAAATTTCAATTTTTTTTTCTATAATGAAAATTTTAAATGGATTGCATGCACATGTCGTGGACTCCCAAGCGGCCCGTTTAACTCGTCCAAGAACAATCTAGTCTTCCAATTGGAGCCCAACTCGTCCAAGAACAATCTGGTCTTCCAAATGGAGCCCAATTGGTGAACACCCCCACCCCACCCGGCCCACTCCCTCTCAGTCTCTAACATTTCAACCAGGAAATGGTGGCTAATAGCTGCCCCACCCACGCACTTACTTTTCCACAAAGGCCTTTAACCAAAATTTTTGTAATAAAAAAAAAATGTAAACAAAATTGTTATGGTCGAAAATACCCCCCTTATTTGCAAACCAAGAGAAGAGAAATAGAGAGAAAAAAGGGAGGAAAAAAAAAAAAAAAAAGGAGTCCGGATCCGCCGCCGCCTACCGACGACCCGGACCTGTCCTACTTCGACATCTCTGGACACACCATGATCAGCTGGAGAAACGCCATTTTCTGGAAGGTTAGACATGTTCTCTATAAATAATTTCTTTGAAAATGTGTAAGTTTGAATGTTTAGGATTTGAATAAGTTAAATTCAATTTTTTATGGTTAAAATGGAAGAAAAAATCGAATTTGAGGTTGAAATGTTGGAAAAACTGGAAAAATGAGACGGAGCTCGCCGGAAATAGAGTTTTTCCGGCGAGCTCCATGCTACCGGTCCGGACCCGACCATTCATATATATATATATATATATATTTTATTTTTTTTTCATTAATTTATTTTAATTTTTATGTTAAAAAATGTAATTAAGTATGAAATAAATAATATGTTAAGATAATGAACGGAATATTTAAAAATAGATTAAATAGAATTTTAATTTTTTGTTTTGACATAAATATATGTTTAGCAATTAAATATACGAAATAAATAATAAATATATGTTTAGTAATTAAATAAGTTTAGTAATTAAATATATGAAACAAATAAGATACATTTTAAGAAAATTAAATAATTAATTATGGAAACAGTTAATATAATTAATTAAAAAATATTTAAATGAAAATATTAATATATTTTAATTCAAATAAATAATCGAAATAGAGTAATTAAACATGAAATCAATAATATACATAATTAACGAAATATTTAAAGAATAAATGAAATTGAATAATAATTTTCTTACTTAACCAATTAAGATAATTAATTAAAGAAATAGTAAAATGAAAAATCGAATAAAATATTAATATTTTTATTCAAATAAATAATTGAAATAGAATAATTACATATGAAATGAATAATATACATAATTAACGAAATATTTAAAAAATAAATTAAATTGAATAATAATTTTCTTACTTAACCAATTAAGATAATTAATTAAAGAAATGGTTAAATGACAAATCGAATTAAATACTATTGTTTTTATTGAAATAAATAATTGAAATAGAATCATTAAATATGAAATGAATAATATGCGTAATTAACAAAATATTTAAATAATAAATTAAATTGAATAATAATTTTCTTACTTATCGAATTAAGATAATTAATTAAAGAAATGGTTAAATGACAAATCGAATTAAATATTATTATTTTTATTGAAATAAATAATTGAAATAGAATCATTAAATATGAAATGAATAATATGCATAATTAACAAAATATTTAAATAATAAATTAAATTGAATAATAATTTTCTTACTTATCGAATTAAGATAATTAATTAAAGAAATGGTTAAATGACAAATCGAATTAAATATTTTTATTTTTATTCAAATAAATAATCGAAATAGAATAATTAAATATGAAATGAATAATATGCATAATTAACAAAATATTTAAATAATAAATTAAATAGAATAATATTTTTTTACTTATTGAATTAAGATAATTAATTAAAAAAATAGTGAAATGAAAAATCGAATTGAATAGTATTATTTTTATTCAAATAAATAATCGAAATAGAATAATTAAATATGAAATGAGTAATATACGTAATTAAGGAAATATTTAAAGAATAAATTAAATAGAATAATATTTTTTTTACTTATCGAATTAAGATAATTAATTAAAAAATAAGTGAAATGAAAAATCGAATTAAATAGTATTATTTTTATTCAAATAAATAATCGAAATAGAATAATTAAATATGAAATGAGTAATATGCGTAATTAAGGAAATACTTAAAGAATAAATTAAATAGAATAATATTTTTTTTACTTATCAAATTAAGATAATTAATTAAAAATAGTGAAATGAAAAATCAAATTAAATAGTATTATTTTTATTCAAATAAATAATCGAAATAGAATAATTAAATATGAAATGAGTAATATGCGTAATTAACGAAATATTTAAAGAATAAATTAAATAGAATAATATTTTTTTGCTTATCGAATTAAAATAATTAATTAAAAAAATAGTGAAATGAAAAATCGAATTAAATATTGTTATTTTTATTGAAATAAATAATCGAAATAGAATCATTAAATATGAAATGATTAATATGCATAATTAACAAAATATTTAAATAATAAATTAAATTTAATAATAATTTTAAATTTAATAATAATTTTCTTACTTATCGAATTGAGATAATTAATTAAAGAAATAGTGAAATGAAAAATCGAATTAAATATTATTATTTTTATTCAAATAAATAATCGAAATAGAATAATTAAATATAAAATAAGTAATATATACATTCAGATAATTAACGAAATATAATTTTTAATGAAGTATTAAATAATCAAATATGTGAGAATTTTTTTTGTTTAACTATTTTAATATGTGAATGGATGAATCTATTTATTGCTTTATTAATATGAAATCTAATTGGTTAATTTTGAAGATACGATATTTTATTTATAATCTCTTGTGTATGGTTTTAACATGTATTATTTTTGTAGGATGAAATATCATATGGACAATGATCTGAGAGCTCATTTGGGAAAAGTTACGGCGTATTGCAACTTTTTCAGTTATGCGACCGTGATTGAGGAATTGGATGAGGAGCACATCGACATTCTCTATCGGTCGTTTTTATGGTCCTTCTATCCGTTGAAGGACGTGCAATTCTCTGGATAGATTATTGATTCGTTATTACTCCGGCTGCTTAAACCAGTCGATAGCGATCATCTTTTTTTTGCTATGGGGGACGGGAAGGTATCGAGATTCTCGATCCTTGAATTTGCCCTCATTACAGGCTTGAGATATATAGGAGAAGAAGTGAGAGCCCGTATTATACCAAATAAAAGGTTATTGGATTTATATTTTGGAGATAAAGGGCCAGTTACACCACCACAGTTAAATGACGCATTTAAGAGATGCGATCACATGTTAGACAAGGTTAAGCTAGGATTGGTGTATATACTGAGTATATTGAGGTGTCGACATCGTAGGACGTCGATTGACCTTTTTTCATTGGATGTTGTTGATGATATCGATACTTTCAACAGCTTTTCATGGGGTCGAAGATGTTACTCCGATACTCTCCACGTATTCAGAAGGGTACATACTATGCCAAAATCGGAGAGGGGCGACCGCAAATATGATGTATATGGCTTTTGCATGGCTTTGCAGGTAAATATTCAGCTTAACATAATGCGTGTTAAACTTTTTTATTAAATGTATAAATAAATTTTTTTTTTTTTGGTAATTGTTACAGTTGTGGGCATATGAAGCTATCCCTGCTTTGGGTAGCAAATGGGCGATCAGAAAGGAGACTAGCTACCCACGAATGCTTCATTGGCGAGCACATGAGAAGCCATCGGCTAAAGATTTGACAGCTATCCTCGACGATCTTCAAGTGAGTATTATATATTTGTAATTTATATTGTACGTACATTAACTCGGCTCGATACATGCTCATTAACATGTTGAAATATGATATGTCAGCTCGAAATTCATGCTGAGTTGGTTGTTTCGATGGAAGAGGAGGATCAAATGTATGTACGTGAATTGCATGTTCGACCTATTGAAAATGATCCAGTGTTTGATTCCGTTCCGGATAGAAATAGGGTACGTTTATTTAAGATCATTATTTAATCTGATTTATAATATTCATGTGTGGATTATTAATATTAATTGTCTTCTCTATGTAGGAGCGTCATCCAGTAGAACGACGAGCACTTCCACGTAGGAGATCTCCTTCACCTCCACCGATGAGATCTCCGTCACCTCCACCAATGAGATCACCTCTACCGCCATTATCACATTCTCCGAGGGGATCTCCGTCTCTCGCACCCACCCACCTTCCACGTGGATCGCCTGCACCCAGTCAGGCCCGTCATTCAGATGATTTCTTTGCACGCATGACTGATATTATTAGAGAGGAACTGGGAACGATGCGACGTGAATTTACGACAGAGGTAGTAGCACTGCGAGAGGAGATAGGGGTGCTGCGATGGGATTTTACGACAGAGGTAGCAGCACTGCGAGATGAGATTAGAGTGCTGTGACGAGATTTAGGAGAGCTTCATACTGAGGTTGCAGCACTTCGGGGCGATGTAGTAGGCTTCCGAGGTTCTGTTAGAGGGAGTGTCGGGGAGACTGGTGTTCCTCGAGATTGGTGGGCAACGGCCACAGGAATCGATGAGTTTTTTGATTCGGTGCCGGAGCCAGGGAGGGAGGGGATGGAGGTCGGGTCAGAGGTGCCGGAGGAGGCCGGGATGGCCGGGGTGGAGGTACCGGAGGAGGCCGGGATGACAGAGGGGGTGGAGGGAGGGACAGGGGTGCTGAAGGGAGAGACAGGAGTGTCGGAGGGGGTGACCGAGGAGGTAGCGGAGGGGACACCAGAGGTGGTAGTAGAGGGGGATGAGGGGGTTGCGGAGGACGAGAGGACGCCAGAGATGATGGATGACGATATAGTATTCCTGTCGGAGGGGGCGACGGAGGTGCCGAAGGGTAAGAAGCATGCTAATGACGCGCCATAGCTGATGGTCAGTAAGAGATCGAGATTGCCATCACAGTACATTGTTTCCCCATACACGGCTGAGGCGAAGAGAAGGGGGTTTGTGGATGGGACGTTCCCCAATCTTTTTCGCGACGTCGACCCGGTCAGACAGAATGCGTTCCATGATTGATTCAAATCCCTTAAATCCGAGTAAGTATTTTATGATTTTGCTACTATTTTTTTTGTATTTTTCATAACTTTTTTTCATTTTTCAGAGATAGTTATACCATCGGCTGTATGACCGTGCACAACTCTAAAAAGTGGTTCGAAGATGTACTCACGACCTCAACTTGGCTCGCCGATGATGTAAGTTTTTTGAGTTTTCATTTATTATATTTATAGAAGTTCTTGGTTCATTTACTTAAACGTCTCTATCTTTTTTGTTGTTTTTTTTTTTATTTCAGCATATCGACTTGGCTATGGAATTGTTACGCGATCGGGCTCAGAGATACCCGAGATCTTATGACAGTCCTAGTCGAGTTATCCTGAGCTCTGAGTTTGTTCGTATCGTAGCTATTGAGCATCACCAGCTCCTAAGCAAGGGGAATGAATATGTTCTGTCCGAGTACATGGTAGAGTGGGTGATTGGGCTACAGCCGAGGTGCGGAAAGTCGTGGACGGATTGTACACATATGTACATTCCAGTAATCGCGAACTCACACTGTTTTTCAGTGGAAATGGTATTTGCTAATTCCACTATGTATGTGTACAATTCTGATCACAGCTGTCTGACACAAAGTCAACTGGAGCAAATACTGGAGCCAATGGCTGTGATCGTGCCCATGATGGCTAATCAGGTGATGATTCGAGTAAATGACAGATTAGCCATTGTGCGGAACATGACGACGGCAAAATAAGAAAGATTGTAAGGATTTAAAACTTTTTAATTTTAACATTTAATTTTCAGTTATATGTTATCAAACTAATATATTCTTCTTCGGTTGCAGGGGCGATTGTGGCTTATTTGCAATAAAGTACATAGAGTTTTTGAGTATTAGCCGCAATGTTGAGACAATAAATCAGTCTTAGATTGATATGTGGAGGCATAAATTAGCTTGCGACTTATATGAATATAACTGTGATCCTTAGTGCATTGTATATTATTTTATTGAAATGTAAATGTTGTTTACTTCAGTATGATTCGTATTGTAATGTAATAATTTTTTAAAATATTTAATTAACAAAATATTATTATTTTAATTTACATTGTTGTTGTGTCTGTAATCTCTCCATATTGTCAGTTAATATATATCGTTGTCTCATTTGTATTAAAAGAAAAAAAAAACAAAATATTATTATTTTCATTTATATAAGTAATCAAAATATTGCAATCAAATATTAAATAAATAATATACACACTAAGATAATTAACGAAATATAATTTTTAAAGGAACATAAATAATCAAATATACGTGTCAAATGAAGATAATTAATGAAAGAAATACTTAAACGAAAACTTGAACTAAGTGCTATTATTTTTATTCAAATAAATAATCGAAATAAGTAATTAAATATGAAATAATTAATTTTTTACTTAACCAATTAAAAAAAAACTTAACCAATTATACATTTATTATACTTAACCTATTTTTTTATTCGAATATGATGTTAGAAAGAGTAATTAAACAATGTGATTAAAATTACATCCGATTTAAATTGAGAATATAAAAAGCATATTACAAATAGAGAATACATATGATTTACATAGATACTACACATCCGTCGAGTCATTATTTAGTGGGATCTGACTTGTACAAAATCGACGTGTATGCGCCGCACCTCCCGCACTTACGCGGTTGTGGAAACTCTCATGTAGATGGTATTCTAGACGTCCGTCTACGATCAGGAGTACGCGTTCGAACTTCAGGTGGCAACAAATTATTAAGTGCTACAATATAATCAGGAACTTCCCATTCGACTTCATTTGGTAGAGGAAATATAGTTTCGGCATACGGTGCTCACCAAAAATCAGCCATGTAATAATGACTGCATAAGTTGTGTGGTGGAAATCCTCTATACATAGCCACTGCTACAGCATGCGCACATGGAAAACTTTCCAACTGAAATTGTCTACACGTGCAGGTATTGTCATTCAAGTCTACAATGTATCCAACATTACGCCCACATCTCATGGAGAAGCGAAATTGATCTAGTGGTTCCACAAATAGAGCTTTTGCCACTTCCAGAGTTTTGAATAGTCGATCTTCCTGTGCCGGAGCTAGCACACTTGTGCAATTCTGGGATTCCTCACGCCGGTCATAAAACTATTGTTGCAACTTGTTACGAATATATTCAATCATTGCGAGAATTGGTAACTCTCGATCCTTCTTGAATAATGCATTGAGCGACTCCGCATTATTCGACGTCATCATATTGTATCGACGTCCTGGAAAATGTAACCGTGCCCAATGTTCGACCCCCATATTTGATAGATATTCCCATGCACTTTCTGATTTATGTTCTATTTCGCCCATGAACTTCGTAAACTCTTCAAAGCTGTAAGCTTCTGCAGCTCTCCTAAACAATGCAACGATGCCACTGCCCCGGTACCTAGTCTTCAGGTTGCCCTGAATGTGGTACATACAATAACCATGATGTGCTTCCGGAATAATTTCGGCTATACCATTTATTATTGACTGCCCCCGGTCAGTCACAAATGCAAGGTTTTCGATGCCCCCAATTACTTCTCTCAGCTTCGTGAAGAACCAACGCATTGTTAGATCAGTCTTTCTATCGACAATGCCAAATGCAAGAGGGTAAATTTGTATGTTGGCATCTTGACATGTAGCAATAATCAACTTCCCTTCATATCTAGCTTTTAGGGCTGTACCATCAACTAGAATTAGATGTCGCATCGCATTTCGAAAACCTCTAATGCATTGTCCAAGAGTCATAAAAAAATACTTGAAACGATTCTGCCCATCGGTTTCAATAAAAAACGCCGAGTCAGAATTAGTTCTCACCATGTTGTGGCAATACCTGGTCAATTTGGCATAACTCTCCTCTGTCGAACCCATTAAATCTTCCAATGCACATTCTTTTGCCTTCCAGGCCTTCTAGTAACTCATAACTATCACATACTCCCGACGGATGTCATTGATGATATCTGTAGATCTGTAAATCGTCCGTGGGTCCTGAAACTTATGCATTATCTGTTGACCAATAAACCATGATCGAGCTTGCCTGTGATCATTTTGACGAATACCCACTTCACAAGTATGTTCCCACGCATACTTGCGAACTATAGAGAACTCATTTGTATCCATTTTTGTCGCTCTCAAACGCCAACTGCAATTGTTGTCCACATAAATAATTGTGTATGTAGACTTGTTTGATTTTTTTTTACCTTAAACTCAAATTTATTTTTCATTGCAATTCGGTGCACAGCTTCTTGCAAATCTCTTTTCGTGTCAAACAATTGATCGACATGTAAATCTTCATCATCAGGAACTATACGCGAACAATTAGAAGACCGTGTACTCGACCCAGCATGTGAACTTCTACCAGATTCATGTCTCTGTCTGGATAAACAATCAAATCCTGATTTGTAAATGGCCTTTCATCCTCGTTGTCTTGAACTTCCTCATAAATCCTTTGTGTAACGGTGACATCATGGCGAGTAGCAACTGTCCCAGGAATAACCACATCATCATCACGAGCAATCTCAACAGTATCCCAAAAATCATTTTCGTTACGATTCTCTCCATCGAAAACTTCGTGTTCACCTTCGGGGACATTTTTCTTCAACAAAGTTACTCAAATAGGAGTTGTCTTTCGACCTTGGTTCAATTGAATTACATGCTTTATTTGCATTTCAGAAGTAACCTTCAAAGGTGGAATCGAAATTGTTGAATTCTTTTGAAATAAAAATCCCAATTCCATATCGTACTAAGCATGTTTTGTATTTCATTGTACATTTCCGTAAACGATATATTTTTTGTTATCGAAATAGCAGCTACCTCTTCTCCTTCACTCATCCATTTCCATTCCTATTAACTATTTTCTTTCATTTGAAATTCGTCGAAATAACAGATTGGGACACATGCTTTTGCCATACCTACATTCGGAATTAAACAATTATCAGCGACATTATAGTAATCATAAAAAATATACTCAAGCTCATTGTTCTGGAAATGTTCCATAGTTTTTACACTATAGAACACAATTGGTAACAAAAAAATAATCAGTATGAAAATTTAATTCGATTATTTATTTGAATAATTTGAATTAATATTTAATTCGATTTTTCATTTCACTATTTTTTTAATTAATTATCTTAATTCGTTAAGTAAGAAAATTATTATTCAATTTAATTAATTCTTTAAATATTTCGTTAATTACGTATATTATTCATTTCATATTTAATTATTCTATTTTGATTATTTATTTGAACAAAAATAATAATATTTACTTCAATTTTTCATTTCACTATTTCTTTAATTAATTATCTTAATTCGATAAGTAAAAAAAAAATATTCAATTTAATTTATTCTTTAAGTATTTCGTTCATTACGTATATTATTCATTTCATATTTAATTATTCTATTTCGATTATTTATTTGAATAAAAATAGTAATATTTAATTCAATTTTTTATTTCACTATTTCTTTAATTAATTATCTTAATTCGATAAGTAAGAAAATTATTATGCAATTTTATTTATTATTTCAATATTTCGTTAATTATGCATATTATTCATTTCATATTTAATTATTCTATTTCGATTATTTATTTGAATGAAAATAATAATATTTAATTCGATTTGTAATTTAATCATTTCTTTAATTAATTATCTTAATTGGTTAAGTAAAAAAATTATTATTGAATTTAATTTATTTTTTAAATCTTTCGTTAATTATGTATATTATTCATTTCATATTTAATTATTCTATTTAGATTATTTATTTGAATAAAAATAATAATATTTTATTCGATTTTTCATTTGACTACTTCTTTAATTAATTATCTTAATTGGTTAAGTAAGAAAATTATTATTCAATTTCATTTATTCTTTAAATATTTCGTTAATTATGTATATTATTGATTTCATGTTTAATTACTCTATTTTGATTATTTATTTGATTAAAATATATTAATATTTTCATTTAAGTATTTCTTTAATTAATTATATTAATTGTTTCCATAATTAATTCACTAAACATATATTTATTATTAAACATATATTTATTATTTATTTCGTATATTTAATTACTGAACATATATTTAAGTAAAAAAAAATTTCTATTTAATCTATCTCTAAATTTCGTTCATTATCTTAACATATATTATTTATTTCATATTTTATTACATTTTTTAACATAAAAATTAATATTGATTCAGAAAAAAAGAAGAAGAAAAATTCGGGTCCGGATCCGGACCACGACGACCATATTGTGGTCCGTAACAGACCATAATTCGTTCCGACGATCGGTGCCGGCCTTCACTTCGGTTCTAATATTATTTTCTATACCATTTAAAAAAATATACGACTTCAATAAAAACAAAATTAAATACTAGGAAAAGATACTTACCGAATTAAAGTGCTGAAATTTAATGAAATATTTTTGTTGAGGTTGGTAACTGATAATCTATGAAATTTTGAGGTTGAAGTGGATGAAAAATGAAAGAGTTTTTATCGTGTTAGAGTAAACTAATGAAAAAGAGTGACTTCGTTTTCAAATCTCAATTGAGAGGTGTTTGGATTTTAATTTGTAACTTAAGGATATTTTGGTCTTTTTAACAAATTTCTATTTTTGTAATTGAATAACTCATTTAAGGGTATTTTTGTCTTTTACACAAGAATAGGCCTTTGTGGTGAATGTCAATTTTTTTTGGTTAAAGTGGAAAATTGGTTGTTTGATATGGCTAATATTAAAAGTACCCCAATTTCAACCTCACTACTGATTTCTGATCCTTCTGTGAGTACTTTTCAGTTCAAATCATAAACAAGAAGCTCTTCCAGGCAAAAGTTCTTTCTTTCTCTACTCTACAAATATATTTCAATAGCAATTTCTGTTTTCTTTTACATATTTGTGGGATTTCATTTCGGGTTCTTTAATTCATCTTTGACGACATCCATTTTCGACGACACCCATGGCACACCCATCCTCCAGGTCAATTATGATCCTCATTGCGCTCCTATAGATGTCTTCATATCATCAAACAAAGCTGAAGATCAAAATCTATAGCTAGAAAATCGGAGTTCGCGTTTAGCCGGTAGTTCTTGAGTTCAATCTTGAAAATTGATTGTTTGGTTGATGAATTGATGCAATTGATGGAGGACCCATAGTTGTGACAACATTAGTTGACAATTACATGCTAGAATTGGTGGATTGAAGCCCTGTAGCATCATCAATCGGAAGGGGATCAGTAGAGTTTCTTTGTGTACGAACTGTCAAGCCCGTTTCTACAATTTCTGGCCAAAATTGACGATGACCCATAGGTTCATTAGGTTTGCCTCGAAGAGGCCGTGCTAGAAGGAGTAGTCCGCGATCGTCGATCGTGACACCGACGCCGAAAAATGTGTTTGAATTTGTCGATTTTACTGTTGAAGAAATCGCCTGGTTCTACAATTTCTGGTTAGAATTGACGATGATCCATAGGTTCATTAGGTTCTCATTGAAGAGGAGGTGCTGGGAGGGGTGGTCCTCCATCGTCGATCATGACGTCAACGTTGAAAAATGGAATTGAATTTGTTGATTTTGCTGTTGAAGTTGCGTGGACAGCCTATTTTGGAGCGATTTTTGGGTCAATTTCTTTAAATTTTCGGCCAGTGGTTGGGTGGGTTGTGAAGAGGAAAGTCAGGGCTTCAAGTTGGTATGTTGGTCCGACGGCCAAGCTAATCGGAAGGTAGCTGAAAATGGCTGGTAAGTGGTGGTGGCATGGGGTGAGATGTGGGAAGAAAGTGAAATTTTGGGGGGGGGGGGTTATTTACACTTTTTTAGAATTTTCGCCTCTTTTATTTAAATAGGAAGGCATATTGGTCATTTTACACTAAAAAACAGTGAAAATGACTTTCAACGCAAAAAAAGGTAGAAATAGGGGCAAAAATGTCAAAAAAAAAAAAGGAAAGGACGTTTTGTGCCAATTACCCATAAATAATATACATTTCTTATTTGTCTTTTGGAAAAAAAAGTGCAATGTCATCAGTTTCGGAAATTTTAAAGCAAGGTATTTTATGTTTGATTTCTCAGTGTCATTGTGGCCCTCTAGGAGAGATCCTACATTAACATAGTTCTTGTCATTCGAGGCAGGGGCGAAGGGAGGGGGCAGGTTTGGGCCCCAGGCCCAATTCATCTATTCAAGGTTAAAAAAAAATAAAAAAAAAATAATAATAATAATAATAGGAAGTAAAATTAATGGAATATTTTTTTTATCCCCTATCTCTGCTTCTGATTCTGTGGATAACTTACATCTCCATAGTTAAATAGTGGTTTTGATTAGAAATGTAAAGTGAGGTGGACTTCGGCTCTTGTGAGAGCTTGTATTCTCGGTTCACATAGATTTGTATTGAAATTTTCAGCGATCGACCAGCATGCCTGTTGGTTGGTTTATAAATTATTTTTTACATGGATAATTTTGTATTCTTTAAAAAAAAAAAATGAGGGAGAGTGCTCATACAATTAAGGGCCCATTTGAGAAAGTTTTAACTTCTTGTAAAAAGGTTTCGTAATCAAGTGATTTCAGTTCCCGTTTCTTAAAAAACTCTTCTTATCAAACAAGGTAATGCAAATAAGTTCGATAATAATGTTTTTAATTTCAAAAGTCACATTTGACTTCTCAAAGGCGATGCCAAATATGTTTGAACTTCTTGGGCATATCTGTGTTGTATGTTATAATATCTCCAAGACACTCTTTAAATATAATATACTATCTATTTTAAAGAGTCAATCCTTAAATCACGCTCTAAATTTTTTTTAAATTAATATTTTAATTTAGATAGTGGGTTTTGCTCTCCAAAGTTGGAGAGATAAATTCACTTTTTATAATTAAATGCATTCAAAGTGTTTTAATTTAAAAAAATAATAAAATAATCTAGAGAAAAGTTAGTTAAATTTTAAAAAATAATAATAATAAATATTTTTTAGAGTTGTAAAATTAAGTGTTAAATATAAAGATTTTGTTGAAGTACTTTAAAATTTTAAATCTCTAAATTTATAGATGTTCTTCAAATGACAGAACATGCTATTTGAAAATAGTGATGCTCTTGAAGATGCTCTTATTATGCTAAATTTTACTTGAATTAAAAAAATACATATTTATGTTTAATGTCTTGTTTTAGTTTATAAAATTATAAAAATGAAATTTTATTTATTGATAAGTTAGCATTTATCAATATTTAAATTATATACATTATATATATAATTAACTAAAAATATTTTGAATCATTTATTAACAAATTCTGCAACAATGTTCAGTTTAAATTTTTAGATACATATTTTGAATCATTTATTAACAGATTCTGCAACAATGTTCAGTTTAAATTTTTAGATACATGTATATTCAAAATTGTATATGCACAAAATTTCAAGTATAAACTTATTATTTATACTAGCGTTTCAAATTTTATTGCAAAAAAATATATTAAAAAATAATAAAGATGTACTTTAAGAATAAAAAAAGTTTATAAGTAATTATAGGCTGCTCCTATTTGGTTCAACTAAAAAAAACTAATTAAAATCGAGTTAAATGTTTCAATAATTATCCATCTTAAATCATAGTCACGATTTACTCACTACACTTTTCCACTCTATCCACCACACTCAAAAATTCGTTAGCTGATTCGTTGACGTGGCTAACGAGAATCCAACACAACAAGTTATGGTCGTTAAAAAAATTACAACTCAATCAAACGAATATTTTATTACTCATCCAACTTCTACTTGGTCGCGGTTTACTCATCGAACTTAACAGTATTCCAAATGGCCACCATTCTTTGAGACATTGTGCTTCATTCATCATTTGCTAGATTACGTTCCATTCGTTACTAACTTATCACGCTAAAGTCCCGTGGAACAAGTTACGATCGTTAAAAAAATTGTAACTCATCCAAATCATCAAATTATCAAAATTACAATACATGCAATGCAATTTTCACGGCCCCATAACCTTCTTTAAGCCCCAATAATGAGTCCCCAATTTCAATTCGAAAATACTAGCTCCCAATTTACTCATCTCACCGACATACAATTAAATTGTGCAATAAGATAGAACGGATTGTTGAGAAGAATGCAAGAAGCTATTACTTGAAAAGTTATATTTTCCAATTGTACCATCTCTTAGATGTCTCTCTAATCCCAATCTTCTATTTTTTGTGGACGTGTGTCTAACAATTTGAAAAACAATATGTCATTGAACTCCTGCACAACCCATAACGTATTCCAACTATACATCGGCCATCAAAGTTTGATTACATTTCCTTTCTCAAATTTTTGCACGCTTGCAAAAATGAAAGGTTAGGATTAAAGAAATGTTGAGCAAATAGTCTAACTGAAGGATAGGGCTTTTATAAGTAGAGCTTCTCGCATATTTCTCAATAATCGATTCTGTTTCATTACATAATTTAGTAGTATGTGGCGAGATAAGTTAATTGGGAGACTATGATTTTTCAGGGTTGAAATTTAGGACGCTTTATTGAGGCTTAAAGAAGTTTTGGGGTTGTGAAAGTCGCGTATCACATATGATGATTTTGGGGAATTGATAATTTGGTAGTGTTGTAATTTTTCTAACAATAGTATCTCGTTACATGAGAATTTTTGTGCAATACACTAACAACAAAGGGAATGAAATATGGCAGATGATAAATGGAGTGAAACATCTCAAAGATGAGTGTACCATTTAACAAGTATTTTGAAATTTGATGAGTAAAATGTAACCAAGTAGAAGATGGATAAGTGATGAAACAATGGTTTGGTTGAGTTGTAATTATTTTAATAATCGTAACTTGTCAAATGGGATTTTCTTTGGTCACGTCAGCGAATTAGGTAACGAATTTTTTAGGGTGATGGATGTAGTGCAATCGAAAAAAGTTCATCAAGCATTGTGAATCACTTTGAAATTTAGTGAGTAAATTGTGATCATGGTATAAATCAGATAATTATTGGAACACTTAATTAAAATTTCAATTAAAGTTAATAATAAATTTTAATTGTACATACAACTTTAAATAGAGATGGCAGGAAAATCCGCCCCGCCCCAAATAAGGCCAAAAAAACCCTTCACAACGGGTTGGGGGGGGGGGGGGCGAGGCAGGAAGCAAAAAAAAAAATAAAAAAAATTACACAATATAATTCTATTTGCAATTATTTATTTTTGGACATTGTTTGTTTCTAGTGTTTACTTGGGATATTTAGTTTGAGTATTATTTACTTTGGATTTTAAAATTTTGAATTTATATCTTGTTCTCAAATAATAACATAACTCGAAATTTGGAAAATGTAAAATAAATAAAAAAAATGGGACAGCAAACCAGGCAAGCCCCGTCTTGCTGTCACATTCCATTAAATTTTATTAACATGTATTTAAAATCTGTTTCTTTATCAAAAACATACAAATGATAAACTTATTAAAGGTAGTTATGAATTGTATAACTGGTGAGAAGTTTCGTAAACAAATTCTAATAGTTTTCCCATAAACTGTTATCTGTAGATCCTAAGAACACAACGTATAGCATATGCATTTGTCTAATGGACAATACTATGTGTACATAATGGTATTATACCCTCTCACATGGAGGGGCTCACATATAATAAAATATTCGTGGACCTCCCTTCATGTGAGGGAGTATAATCTATTGTTTACATTTCATGGTGCACCAATAGAATTAACCTCACCTAATACCTTTCAGTTAAACAGGCCAAATGAGGTAAGCCACGTGACAAATTCTACTTCCAGCCAACGTTGGTTAAGGCTTTCAATTTGTTATTAAAATTTCCCTTTTTATTGGTATTTTGTCGACACATCACATCATCGTACGATGATCTGGACATACAACCAAGAAAATTTACTGCCTTATTTCTTTCTTAAAATTTCCCTTTTTATAAGCTCTTAAATAGTGCCTAAAAGAATCTCCATATCAGCAAATTTTTTTTTTGGGCGTTTACGTTTGTTCATTTTTTGTGGCTGGACAGTGTTGATACTCAAACAAGAGCATAATTACAGACGTTGCTAAACAAGTGAGTAAACGTCGGGTTCTGTGGTCTGAAAATAAAGAGATTGATGCATCAACAAGGAAGAAATCCTTTGTGGCTTTGTTCTTTATATTCTTATCTTTTATAAAATTTTGAACAAATTCCTTGATCCTTTATAAATCTGTTTTTCCACTCTCAGGGGTTTTGATGTTCTTCAGAATACTGGTACATAACAGTCGTTTCTTGCCTTATATTGTTTGGTATTTCTGTTTTGCTTTGCATCAATCTTACCTTTCTTATCTACAAATTTTCCATGCTGGCTAGGGTTTCTGGATTTTAGTTTATTTTTCTCGTTGATTGACTAGCAGCTGAGTTTTTGTTTTAAAATTTATTAGGGTTTTGGGGACTTCTGATTATTTTTACACAAATTTGAACACAAAATTTCCTTCCCGTTGTAGAATTCTCTTGGAAACTAAATGGTGAAGAAGGATTCATACATTTGACACCAAATTTATCAGAAATATCTGTGTGATTTTACTTAGACGCCTCTTTCTCATTTCTTGTTTTAAATTTTTTGACAGATCTTAAGTTTCTCCTAAGCTGCTGAGCACAAGAGCCACGTCCAGGTAATTATTTTAAGGTCATTTCACAGTTATTTTTTCCTTATCAGGGTTTCACTTATTTGACAGAAATTTTGGTTATTTTGCAGAAAATGGTGAGAGGAAAGATTCAAATGAAGTTTATTGAAAACGAATCAAGCAGGCTGGTTACCTTCTCAAAACGCAAAAATGGGCTGTTAAAGAAGGCTCGTGAGTTATCAGTACTCTGTGATGCTGAAGTAGCTTTGATTATTTTCTCACAAAAAGGAAGACTTTTTCAGTTCTCAAGCTCCAAGTACGTTTTTATATCTCTCAATGCAATTTTTAAATTTTTATTGTACGTATCCCATTAATTTCACGTACACGTTTCTATTGCATAAAATTGTACTTAGTTGAATGTGCTTTCTACTTTGCTATACTTATAAGTACATATTCATGTTTTTATATGTATAATATCATAATGTTTGATGGAGAAATAGGATATTGGGTTGCTGTACTTTGAGAGATTTCCAGTACTTTGTTAACTCCAGCTTACATTCCTTAAGCTTCCCAGAATCAATCTTACTTTGTTAATATACGAAGATTGCTCGCTGACTTAAAATTTTGTTTGGAACATGACTTATTGTCAAAAAATTGCTAAGGTTGCAAGAAACTTAGGGATCTCCTTTTGTGCAGAGGATGTATTTTAGTGGGTTCATTTCGACTGTCGTTCCTATCACGAACAATAATTATTTTGGACCAAAACGTTGTGTTTGCTGTAGACTTCTTTAGAAAAAATTATAGGAGGTGACAGCTTGTTGAAACAAAATTTTTGGTTGAAGAGTTAATTTAAACAAGCCTCAGTTTGGTAAATTTTTTGATGGTTTATAAAGAAGAATTAATAGTAAGACGAGTGGTAGTGAGTTCCACGAAATATATGGTTAATAATAGTAGTAGTTATGAATATGTAGTTGAAATTAATGTTTTTGACTAAATCTTGTAAGACGGTCCTACCGGAGGACAAGGGTAGGGTGAATCTCCATAATGATTTTTATAGATCATATACATATTTGTATCAAAATGGGGGCTAAATGAATGTATTCCCTTTATTATAACCTATGTTTTTATCGAAATTGTTCACACAATGTTGGTACTTATGCTATAGGTTACTAGCTACCATATGTTGTGATTTGATGTTTATTTGTTTTCTTGCATTAATTCACCAATTACCTCCAAAAAAATATGGTCATATTCATATTCATATATCCTTTCGTCCATTCATGTCTCTTGAACTGAATATTTTCATGCCATTATGCCAGAAATAATGCAATCAGTCTCACTTGTACTCATTGCACCAATCAGTTTTGTTACAAAAGAGTTTATAATTGTCTCTTTGAAGTCAGTAGCTAAATTTTACTGTAAAAAATGACTTCCCCCATTCATGCTTTTTTCACTCTCAGCAAAATCTGCAAAAACAGTGCTCGTGATTTACCTTCAATCCTTCAAAGACGTCAATCATGGAATAAGTAGGAAGATTTTAATTTCTATATTAAGTCTACATGCATGCATATGTGCCTGAGTACTTGTGCTGTTCACGGGTACATGAAACCAGCAACATTGACACTGCATGTTAGTGCAATCACAACCAATTTTTTGGGGGAAAAAAAAAATTGGTTAAAAAATTAATACGGATATATATTTTATAGATTAATCGAAAACAAGATGAATTAAAAAAGCAAGGGAAGAATAAGAAATGTTCTTTGTTGCAAGGGCAACTGCTTCAAAGCCCTTTGCTTATGGTAGCCTGACATCTTGGCATTTCTTTACATCTTTTTAAACTAAAAAAACTTTCCTCTTCACAAAGGATCTTAAAAAATGAGTATGTTTTGTCTTTAATTTTGTGCTATGCATCTAATCTCTACCATAGAGAATTCATGTTTTGCTAACCTCTCGCTCCTCCTAGTAAAACCGAGAGCGAAGGAATAATATGGTGGTTACTGACTTACTGTGAAAGCTAAACCCAATTTAGTTCAGAATATTTTTTAAACCTGCATGGGGTTTTTACCCCGAGTTTAATTAAGAGCTTTACAGGTAAAATCTTGAAGTTCACTTTATTTCAATACTTTCTTGAGAGCAATTTTCTTTTCAAAGATTTCCAATGTGTAAAAAACCTAGGCTGAGCTGCTAGCTACTTGTCAAAATCCTCATATATGTTTCTATTATAAATCTTGTGTGACAGCAATGTTTGTTCCCTCGTTTTCTTTTACTTATGTTGTTTCTGAGGGAATTTCTCTACTTTGGAGGGAGACTTGTTTACTTTTCTTTTTGTCCTTGCATGTGACTTAGTCCAACATTGAATAATAAATCGGTAAAGTAAGTCAGGTACTATATAATGGAATGCCTGGCTAGAAATAAGTGCCGAGAATAATATTCTCCAAGAAAAAGGGCGAAAAGGATAGGAAAGCAAAAAATGAATAATAATTTTTTCGTTATTTCTGAAATTAGTGATCATATTGTAAGTGTGTGTTCTTGGTTATAATTGTGATTTGATATATATATTTATGGCCAGTGATTTATATTAGATATTAGAGTATTTTCATGTTCTTTATTGTTACTATTTCTATCTTTTGTTTTTCTTAATATTTTGCATTTGCAAATAAGAACCTGATCATGTTTAATTTGGAAACAGGCTTAGGTTATTCTAATGTATTGATCCATGCAACTATCTCTTATAGACCTTGGTTTATCAAATTTGATTTATTAATGTATTGATCCATGCAAGTATCTCCTATATTGTATTTTTTCTAGTTGCAAATAATACATTTATTCTCACGCACATTATTGGACACAATTTAAAAGTAAATTTGATAATATTTAAGTTTCTTTTATTTCTTAATATTGTCTTGTATTCTACAATCACCCTGCTAAACAAACTATGTAAAAATGACAAAAATGTTCGACTTTCTCTAGTTTCTACATTTTGATATAAAACAAATGTGTTGGGATTCATAAATCATATAGAATCTACCTAAAGACTGTTAAAAATTTTTGTAACCTTTACATATGTTTATATTCGTTGATGAGAAAGTTGAAATTTGATTAGTGTGGTTTATAATTTCAGTCTTTTAGCATTTAGCTTCCCAAATTGAAAATATGGATTCTCTCTTTTCTTTTTTCTAGCTGAAAGCATTTTTTTTTTCAGCATGGAAAATACAATTGAGAAATACCTTGAACATGGAAAAGAAGAGGAGACCACAACTAACAACACTGAAGTTCAACAACATGTGCAGGTTTGAAATATTTGTCATTAATTTTGTCGAAATATCTCAACTGTTTATCAGCCATTTCGTGCCAAGTAATTTACATTATACAATGTTGCCTTTTATTGGTAGTGGCGAATAAATTATTGAAGATTAAATTTAAATAGATAAATATATCTATTAACAATTTAAGTTTTGAAATAAAAACGATCAACATTGTATTAGAGTAAACAGAGGTGGTCATAGTAAGTCTCAATCCTGCATTTAAGAAAATTGTACACGTGTCACGTTTTGATAACAATACTTGAGTTATATGTGAAAGAGCATGCTAATATATATGTCTTCTCTCTTCTAAGAGCCTTTAGATGAACTATTTAAGATGTTAGAATATGCTTAAAATCAAGTCTTATCACTGTCACTTATGAAATTTGTACACAAATCAAACCCTAATCTAACTAAAATAGGTTAAATTATTATATGAAGTGGATTGAACGAATTTCACAAATGCCTTGTGACCAAGTCTGTTTGTCATCCGTATATAAATCTTATGCTCTAGAAATGACAAAAAATAAACTTGTCAAATCCAATGGGGCGTGGATTACTCGCTTATTCGGGTCGAGACAGGTACAGGTAACACTCGCCCTGCCTCACCCGTTTATTATTATTATTATTAAAGAATTCAATAATTTAAATGAAAAACTCTACGAAATTTCATTAATTCTAAATAGAAGATGACAGCTAAGATTATTTAAGAAATATGATACAAGAAAAACTTTAGTTTATCAAATATATTCACATAATTTAATTTTTAAAAATAAATTAATTAATTAAAAAATTTAATAACTATATTATTGTTTCACTTTAATGAATGGTCAATAAAATGAATTATTCAAAAAAAAAAAAAAGGATCCGTAAACAGTTCCGACCCATCTTAAACAAGTGAGTAATGGGGGCGTAAAATTGTCTGGCATTCCCCAATCCTGTTGCCATCCCTATTATGCACGTGCTAGGATTAAAGGGGTAGTTCAATCCAAAGCGTTTTCGTTGCTCTTGATAGTATTGATTATGGTAAGTTGTGAAATATGATTGATGACCTTAAGAGAGGATAACTCTAGATTTAAGGCCTCAATTCAACCTTGAGGCCAAGTGAAAATCCAGAATACAAACTTATACTGAACTTTTAAATTACAAAAAATGGTTGAATATTGTATATTCTAACGATTATCTTAATAAGAAATTAAATCATGCATATAATTCAAATCAATAAGCCTCATTTTAGTATAATTACTCAGAGTTGAACATGCATTACATGTTATTCTGACATAATTTATAAATGTTGTAAAAGTAATATTTAATACCTATTTGTTAGGAGGATTTGATGAGTCTTAAACGAACTAAATAAAATAAAATTTAGGATATAAATTTAAGAGAAAATTGTACTTTCAAAACTTTACTTCCATGATTCAAATTTGTTGTGATGATTAAATACTACAAATGAGCAACATTTTTATACTACATTTGATACATAAGAATTAATTACTAATACATGAATTTAAACACCCATTCAAATGTCTAGATACATGAAAAAAATATATTCATATATATCAAGATTTATCGAGTTTAGATTAATGTAAATGTTAATTAATTGAGATTTAATAACACTAAATTCATAATTTTGTAATATTTAATACATATTGAAAAACGAAAAGTAATGTATTATTAAAATAATTGTAGTAGGGTTAAATAATTGTAGTAGGGTTAATAACATAAATTTCTTAAGAAACTGAAGAAAAATCCACCTATTTTCTGTACCACGAGTTCATACTTAAATCCAAACAAACAAGGGAAAGAAAATTAATGCCCAACGATGCAAAAGAGATGATGATTGATATTATACAATCTAAGTTGAATGACTTTATTTCACTTATGTAATTAATTTTATCATATTTTTAACGACATACTTCATTTATCTTTTTAATTTTATGAGAAAGAATAGTAGCATATGTATTTTTTCTTATCATATGATGTTATTGTTGGAATTAATTTTTTCTATATTCTTTTTGTCAAGTTTATCTGTATCCAGATTTGAGAAAAAAATTCGGCATCTCAATTAATGTCTCAACCCTAATTATATTTTCTTTGTGAATAGACTTTTAGTGTTTGTTTGGTAGGGATTTTGTTAATTAATTTTTTGATCGTTAGAGATAAAATGGGTCCTACATGTGATAAAAGAATTAAAAAATGATGACTGAAATAGTGAAATAACGATAAAAAAATTGATGTTAATTGGATTAAAATCTCTACCAAACATGCTCTTAATACATATCTTTGAAAGCATTAAAGTATTCATATCTTTGACGCATGAGCTAAACCTAGTACTAATCTCAAACCACAAGATCTTTGATATTCTCCTAGGTGCTATTTCAGTATGTATTTAGTGAAAATTCAAGAACCATCAAGTGAAGCTTCAGACCATCCAACCTTCACATTCATGCAATCTTTTTTGATGAATTCCAAAACTACTTTCACCCTCGTTTAGTTTATATCTAAGTCTCTGTTTGGCTGCCAATTTATAAATGGTTTGTAAATTTAGTGAAAGTAAAAGATTAATTTTAACTACATATATAACTACTCATTTATTATTTATACATTTTGTGGAATTCATTACTATTTCTCTTTATAAATGATATATAAATTAGCTAAATAGAGGCTAAGGGATATTGCAACAATGTAGTGTAACGAACAAAGATACAGTCGGATTGAATAATAGTTTGATTTGAAATGAAATAAAATAAAATAAATAATATTATAGAATTAAAAAAAAATAAGGAAATCAAGTAACAAAAGGCTTTTGATCTTTTTCCAACTTGTTGGGAAAAATTTCCCCAAGACGCACAGCAAACGTAGTTCAGACAAAGAATACGAAAAAAGATAGAAAGAGAAAAACGTAAATTTAACGTGTTTTGAAAAATTGTCAACGATAGACTTTATTAAATTAGGAAAGAGCCCAATATTCATCTATAAGCACCTCTTCATATATATTTGGGTTGTTTTCAACCGTCATGATGGTGAATCCATGCCATCCCCAGTAATCAATAGAGTCATTTAATTCTTGGTCCTTTGTTATCTTCATGCGTGCCCTTCCATTCTTGCTTTAGCATCCTCTTGTGTGCAATTTTTGGGCTTTCTTTGGGTATAGCAGTTTAAAAATTGGTGTATCTGTGGTTGATCCGGTCTCTTAGTCTTTTAAGCCTCGTGGATCGCAAAAATCTCGACAGGCTTTGATAGATTTTGGTTTCAATTTGTTGTATCCTTGCCGAACTACTTGGAAGAAAATCAGGTTCAATTTTCCACACAGTTAATTTCCATAACTCCTTCTTTGTCTGGGTTCTGTTAGGTCTTTTATTCATCTTTGATTTCGAGTGCTCTACAATGCATGGATTCTCATAGTGCTACTATTAACTTAGTGTATCCTCGACAGGCTAGTTATTAAAAATCGCTCGAGGATCTGGTTTTGCCTTGTTCAGTCGTGGTGGTGGTCACATATGTGTCATACAGGTGGGTGATTTTTTCTTTAGAACCAACATTTAATTGTTTGGTTGGTTTAATAGGCAAGCATCGTCAACGAAATTATGGAGCATAGTTTTGGCCTTGGTAGAGAACATTTGCTTGGGTCGTTTCAGTTTTCAATCTCATTTTAGATTTTACAAACATCATATTAAGTTTGAGGGATGTTAAAGACATCAAAAATTATTTTCTTGATTTATTTAGATTATTTTCTTAGTATGTAACACTATTTATAAGGTCATTCCTTCAAATAAAAAATAAAATTGATATTTTAATGAGGCATAAAATTAGCATCTTTTGATGAAGAAGTTGATATTAGGAAATATTTGTTTGAATTTGAAATAATAAAGTTCGAACCAACTAACATCTAGATGGGGAGTGAATAGATATTTATGCGGAATTTAAATTGATCAATTAATAAAAGCAACAAGTCACAATTGTTATTTAATCCAGATGAATTCATATGCACAACTATACTACGTTGAATTACCGCAGTTAACAAATTGCTGAAACATAAATAATTTCAAAAAGTTGTTGATGGAGAAAACCCCTCACGAGATAAAAACTCCTGGCCCATACCAGTAAGAATCCACTATAAACAAATCAACTTACAATACTATCAAACTCAACTAACGATAGTATTTTTTGACCTCCTGACTATAATCACCAAAGCCCTCATCGATTGTATGCTCCTACACCAACTTTTGGCCTTTTGAATTTGTCTAACTCTGTGGATCACTGAGAACTTGTTCTCCTTCAACCAGAACTCCGGTTACCTCCCTTCATCTTCAGAGCACTGACAAATTATGTGGAAGAATGTGTTTTGATGTTTTAGATTATGTAAATTTGATGTTTTTTCAATGATATGGCAAAATCAATAGAGTGATTGAACTATTTGTATGATGTGTATGGAATGATTTTTTGTTTAACTCAATGTTCAATCCATACAATTCCGAAGTGAGGCGTAGGTATATATAATATGAAAGCTTTGGGTAGTATGAGCCAAATAAAACTCTTGAAAAACGCGAAATAGGGTTTCTTGAGAAACACTATTGCTCAAGTGAGAGCCCAATGACAGGCGAGCGATAGGTGCTCCACTCAAGCAACATCTTAGTGGCAGGCTAGCATAAATCTAGTAACATTTTTCCTCTTTCCATAGACGATTCCAAAGACTCCCAACTCATCTATACAACCTACCACTTGACTATTTGACTTTTTAATACCCTTTTACAACTTTTTTTTTTTGTCTAAAGATTGCCAACATCTCCAAAACCTAACAGAATTGAATAGAGTTGCGAGGAAAAAAGGAGAAAGGTTGTTTCTGGTTCAATAATATTTTAGGATGTAAGAGGAGAAGGTGTATCACTAAAGTGTCAATGAGGTTGCATCATAAATGGAGTCCAAATATTCTCCGTGTTTATGGAAAGATGAAAATTATACCTATTACCTATTTGATTTGGATTAAAATCAAATTAAAATTTAAAATCAAATTCAACAATTAGTGTTAATCATATATTTCATGGGACTCGTAATTTTTCAATCATACTTGTCATCAAAATTTATTAAAATCTACTAAAAATTTGATTTTAATTTACAAGGGCTTAGCATATAATTGATTCTATCGCTACTCTTTTACGAATTACCTTTTAAAACAAAAATGTAATATTAATATATTATTCGAGTTATAAAAACTAAAAAGAGCATTTTGATCATTATAATGCTCAAACAGGTAATTAAATACTAAGATTAATATTTTCAAACAAGTTACCATCTTACAAGAAGTATGTTATGTGTAAAATTTTAAATTGACTGAAAATGAAAAATAATAAACAATAAGGTTTTGAGCTACATCCGTGATAACATTGATTTTTAAGATGAAACCTTGTCTTAATACTAGGTATGCATACATGTTTATTCATCAACATCATTTGGTTAGTGTTTATAACAAATATAAATGAATATTGGATAAGTGAATAATATTTGCGGTTCACGTGAAGTTGTAAATTAGTTGCAGTCTTGCAGATAGTTTTCGAGAACAATAATTAAAATGTAGAAAGTAAGAAGACTTATCAAACTATGGAGACTCGTGATAACACGATGTTCTAAAGCAAAATTGCTTCTTGTTAATTACTACGATCTTTTTGGACAATCGCTCCACGATACAACAAATTAAATAATACTAGAATAGAGGTTGTAAAAATTACAGAAGATAAATATGATTTTTATTTAATTTTCAAGAAAACAATGTGCACATATAGCCCAAAAAATAACTTTCAAGATTAATTCGAAATTAATAAAATGAAACTCTTAGCTTTATTATTCCACTAAATTATCCAAAAGTTGCCTCTAACAGTTTAATCTTACTGGCTAGCTTATTTTATTTTTTTATTATTGTGAACTGCCTCTCTATTCTTGGATTAGGCCAAATCTAATTGTCTTTAGGCCATGCTGTTTGGGCCACCAGGTTCTATCCTTTAAGAAAAACGTGACTTTCTCTTAAAATTGTGAGATGAGATGAATTTCTGGCCCTACATCTGGCATTATTTTGACCGTTGGATCTGGATCTTTGGTTGGACTATATATCGCCACCTGTGACCCTTCGTGGCAGTGTGCAGTCACTTTCTAGGGTTTTCTTTCGTCTTCTCTAAGAGGTATTTCATTTTCTTCATGATTTCTGATTTTCAATCTCTGTAAAATCTTAGTGATGTTTAGATTGTATTTTATATACAATTTCAGAGATTGTGAGAGGAGCAATTTTTTCTATAAGGGAAGCGAAAAGAAAACTTAAGTGAAGAAATTTGACATTCTTGAATCGATTCTTTGTGATTCTTAGTGGATTTGAGTCTAATCTACTTGGTAGATACTCAACGGGTGAGTAGACTTTAGCTGAACATCCAGGCTCTAAGAAGCGAAAATTCTTGGTGCGTTTACTTTCTGCAATTTTATTTGTTTTCAGCAAATTGTTTTTGTATACATATCAATCGTGAGACCAACAAGTGGTATCAGAGCTCCTTTTTGAAATGCTAGGGTTAGGATTAAAAGTTTTCTGAAAACCCTAAAATTGTAGATAAGAATTTTTTTGAAAACTTTTTTTATTTTTTTACTTATTTTTTTTTAACAAATTGTGTTTTTTGAAACTTCTGGCTGAGATTTATCTTCGATTCAATTTTTGATTCGATCTTTAAATACTTCGTGATATTGTTGGTTCTTGTTTCTGAAAGAAATTTGTGGTTTCTTCTGGGTTCTTGAAGTTCTGGTTTTTTTTATTGCTACAGAGTTGTATTTTTCAAAACTCGTTCTGAGTAACGGTGAGTTAACTTGACTCATCACGATTTCTGCTAGTTTCTTGTGACTCACTACTGAGTTACACTAAGTTAATGTGGCTCGTTGGCTTCTTGTTCAATATTTTGGACTTTGCAACCGATTTTGGTATTCCCTTACTACCTTCTTCGCTCTGAAGCATTAAGGTTTCAGTTCTAGTATGAATCCCTTATAATCTTATTTTTCAGTCAATTATTACATTGTTTATTGCCTATCTTGATTAGATTATTAAGGTAAGTGATCTACTGCTACCTTCATTTGCCCAAGATCTCCTGCGAGGATCTGGGAATCTAAAGGGGTGGTGGATTTACGGGTCACCACTCCTTAGACCTATCAAATTGGCTGCCTAACCCGATTTAATTGTTCTTGTTGATCAATTGCATATCTTGATACTAGACTAGGATATTTAAATCTTTATTGTTCTCTCACACTGTCTATACTTATCATATCCTGTGTGGCATACAAACTTGAATATGTGACTTTATTTGTAATCATGACAACTGTACAAAAATTTGAAGTAGAAATTTGGAAAGGGACCGGAGATTTTAGTTTGTGGCGCTAGAAAATGAGGGCTCTGTTATTACAACATATATGTGCTGGGGCTATTGATGGGACATGGGGTACTGAGATTAGTGCCTATAGAAGATAGGATTTGGATGAGATTGCTTGGAATTCTATATTCTTGCACCTGTCTCATTAGGAAGGTTGGATAAACTATTAGTCTTTGGACCTAACTTGAGTCCCTATATACCTAACTAAATCTATGCCTAACAAATGTTATATTCTAAGGCAATTCTACAATTTAAGATTTGATCCCTCTTCAAATTTAGAAGAAAACATTGATAAATTCATATGATTGATTCAAGAATTAATTAACTGTGATGAGAAGTTATATGAAGATTAACAAGTTGTTGCTCTGTTAAAAGCACTAGGTGATAAATACAGAGATCTAAGAAAAGTTTTAGAGTACAGTATAATTGATCTAACTATTAATATTGTTATATCATCTTTAAGGAACAAAGAATCTGAATCTAAAAATCCTTAGTTTGGAGAAGGTCCAAATATTAGGGAAAAGGTAAATCAAAACAAAAAGAACAATCAATGCAATTTCAATTCACAAAAGAAAGGAAGACCTCAATTTCCAAAATTTAGGAATCAGAATAAAACATTAAATCACAATCAAAACCCAAGTTACCAACCAGAAGATGTTATTATTTTGGTAAAACAGGACATCTCATAAAAGATTGTTTTAAGAAAATATCTGACATGAAAGGAAAAACAAACTTAGATGGGTCTGCAGCTATTGCCTGCAGTAATGAACTTGACATTCAGGGAGTTGTCCTGGTTACCACATCCAAAAGAAACCTAAATGAATGGGTTTTAGACTATGGTTGCTCCTTTCATATGTGTCCCATTAGAGAATAGTTCACTAGCTTTACTAAACTTAGTAGTTGTCAAGTTCTAGGAAATAATATGACTTGTCATGTAAAAGTTATTGGAAACCTTAAGCTTTTGCTAGAGAATAATAATAATACCCTTGAATTGTCCCAAACTAGGTATGTACCTGATCTTCAAAAAAATATGATCTCTCTTGGGCAATTGGATGATGAATATGAAATTAGGATCCATAAAGGATTAACCACTATAAGTCTAAACTTTAAAGAAATAATTTCCTCTTCTAAATCTAATGGGATGTTCACACTGCAAGCTGAACCATTAGATAGAAACAACTCTATAGTTATGAGATCTCATAATAACAAAACCCTAATTTGGCATAAAAGACTTCGCCACATTAGTGAGAAAGGTCTGACAATTTTAAATAAATTAAAATATTTTGAAAATGATAATATTGAAAAACTTGAATTAGTCAAGATTGTGTTATTGGTGAACATAGTAAACTGCCTTTTAAAAATGGGGTTGATAAATCCACTTCTATACTTGAGTATTTACATGTCCACCATCAGTAAGTACTCTTAGTGGCTTCAGATTTTATTTGTTAATAGTAGATGATTTTTCAAGAAAAATCTGGATCTTTCTTTTAAAACATAAATTAGACACCTTCCAAATTTTTAAGCAATGGAAACTGATGATAGAAAATCAAACAAATAAAAATATCAAAACACTTAGAACAGATAATGTTTTTAAATTTTGTAACTTCGAATTTAACTCATTTTGTAAAGATTCTAGAATTTTGAGGCGCAGAATAGTAACTTACACTCCTCGGCATAATGGTATTGCTAAAATGATGAATACAACCTTGTTGAAAAAGGTCAGATGTATGTTATTGAGCTCTGACTTTTCAAATTTTTTTTGGGGTGAAACCCTTAAAATTGCCACCTATGTGATAAACATAATTCTTTCAAGTGCTATTGATTTTCAAATCTCTAAATACTCGTGGTTTGGAAAGTCTCCAAATTATTTTAAACTCAAAATTTTTGACTGTGCTGCCTACTCTCATCAACATTTATTTTATTTTATTTTAACAGAAATAACATTGGAAACATGTGAATAAAAATTGGAGTATGGTATGAACCACCAACCTCCCACTTAAATTCTACACCTTTTACCACTCCACCAGTTATCTCAATTTAATTTAATTCTTTTCAAATAAAATGTGAAGTATATCTATCAAGAATAAGTGAATGAAAAGTGATTTAATTCTTTCTATTAATTCTTTTGAAGTGATTTCCTCTTTCAAGGCAGGCATGGATTGTAGATTTAGAATCCTGTACATTTAGCTTTCTCTATTCATCCACCTCTACCCATTATAGTGCTACATTACCAAAACCATATAAGAATTGTTGATAATTACTAGCATTACTCAATACTGAACAAATTGTTAATTTGGTCTGTGAAAATCATAATTTGATTTGATGGGTTTTATCTTATCAAATGGAATTCTTGATTTGAAACTCCATAAATTTGATTAGAGAGATTTCGTGGACTCTGTGAGAGTGTTAAAAGTAAATTAGCAAACGATTTTCCTAGGTTTTGGATTGAGAGATGAGATAGAATGACAAGAGAAAGAGTTGGAAATTTGGATTGGTGAATCACTTCTCTGTCTCTTGTCCATATAGGTGAAATTTCTGAATCAGGTAAAATATGTATTTTCTCTACTTTATTTTTAATTTTGAGTCTTTTTCACCAAAATTTTATATGGTACTTCCTCTGGTTCCATTACAGCCTTTGAAGCATGAAGGAGCATTCACAGAAAAGAAGATGAAGTTCCTTGAAAGCTCCAAACGGTTCTTGTCTTGTGTTTTATTTTTCTAAAAACTTTCCTTGAATGCTTGAATTTTTGCTAATAAATGTATTTGGATTTCGGGAAACTTTTAGGGCAAGACTTGGGGACATGTTCAGTTGAAGAACTGCACGATATTCACAACCAGCTCGAAAACAGCCGGAAAACCATTCGAGCAAGAAAGGTATTATGATTAGACTCGCTCTGTAACTGAAATTTGACTCGTATCAATAACAACAATAATAAAAAAAAAAAAAAAATTAAGGACAACATTGTTATTTTTTGAATTTCAGGCTGAACTATACAAGGAGGATATAAAAAAATCAAAAGCAAAGGTATCACCATGCATGATCTCTAAGAAATGGCATTCGTTGATTTTTGTAATATTGCGTATATACATGTGTTTTGTGACATTTTTTTGTGAATACATTCAGGAAAATTTTCTTTTTGAAGAAAATACAAGATTGCGCAAGCAGGTAAATCTTTCAATTCCAAAATAATTTTCGCACTTACATGCAGATACTAGGAAAATTATACAGTTGATCCTTTGGCACCTTTTTAAAACTTTATTCTGAACTTTGGTTTGATTTTAAAATACTGTGTTTTCCATTATAGGTTTCAGGATTATCTAATATGAATTTTCGTCTATGCAAAAACAGTTTATTATGGTATATTTTGTTAAGGGATAAAATCTCATGTCGATTAAATATGGAAACATAGACCAACTTATAAAATCTTGGTCTACTCCTCTTAACAAGGTTGACTTTTTAAGATGGAATTCCATGTCTTAACATATTTTTCTTGCCTATGAAAACATTATTGGCTTGTTTAGTAGACAATATTAAGAAAAAAGAAGTTAAAATTTTGTTTATTGTATATCTTGTACTGCTTCCTAGCTGTATTCTTGCTATTATAATATCTCAATATATCAAGTGAAGTAGCCAAAAGTTCTCTCGTTGAGAACGATAGACTTGTATTTTTCGAATATTTATTTTTATTTTTTCGTTTTAGAAACTTATCTTCCAGTTTGAAATATTTTTCTTTTCTATTTAATAGACTGGTAGGGTTCATGCCAGGTGCCTGAAGTGTGCAAATTTTTCAAACTAAAACTTCCTTCATCACTTTATGATACAACTTGGCGATTGCATGATATTTCTTCTATTCATTTCAGTTAATCTAAAGTTAAGGGGCTGTATAATGTTGCTAAAAATTAATAAAAAGTTGATTGGTCCAATAAAATATGCGGATAAAAGTGGTGAATCAAAATCATTATACTTCTAAATGAAGTTTGACACTTTTAGAAAATAAAAGCTTTACCAAACAAGCTCTAAGAGCCATGGAGCTATGGATTGTATCCAAAAAGTGTCAATCACCACAAAATACTTATATGTCAAGAAGAAAGGTTGAGAATAATTAGCGCAGCATTCGGTCGTGGAAAATGTGTTAGGTATTATCTACTTAATTTTTTATTATTCATCTTCATTTGAGAATGTGTCCATTTTTCTCTACTTCGGCTCTTTACACGTGGTCTATTATTAGTATAATCCACATCCCCATTGAAGGTGCTCTTCTTTCTACTCTCATTTTGCTTGCCACGTGTGCATTAATTCACATTGTTGCATTCGAGATGGTATCCAATTTAAAACTTGCTGAAGGCATCAAATTTCTTCTACATTAAATTTTTTGTTTTGTTCATTTTTAATAGAAGTTATTCAAAATATGATGCCTGCAGTGTGGACGAAAGCCAAATCAGACACCAGAAAAACAGAAAGAAATTGCTAGTTGCAGCCAAAGGACAGTGAGCTTAGAGGTGGTGACTGATCTGTTTATTGGCCTACCTCCAATCCAATAAATTCAGATTTCAGTTGATCAATTCCAAGAAATATGTTGAAATAATAATGACTTTAATTTTCAGAGAATAGCCTGTCATATGATGAATAAATTAATTGCAGTGTGAGTAATCGAATTTGTCTTCCATATTCGTAGTGTATATGTACAAGTTTCAGATTTTAATTACAATAGCAATGTTGGTGCTTTCAAATGATTTTCGCTTGGGTACTGGTTTTAGGGTTCTTTTTTTGGAAGATTAGGTTAAAAGTGATGGGAGAAAATCAATTAGTCCAAATAATATTGGAAATGACACTGCCAATTGCCAAGTGAATTGTTGGGTTTTGATATTCAATAAGTTTCAAGCGATGATGTGAAACCAATGTGAGATAATTTATATTGATATCTTAGTGATGGCTTGACCCGAAAAGATTTTGACTCCATAAGAAGCAGCTTAATTGAGTTAATATTGCTCGTGACCCAACACTCTTGTATGGTCCAAGTTATTGAGTTGGATGGTGATATTAGTTGGCCCATGTGTTCTTAGCATTACCCCTTTTGTTGGAGGCTCAATGCTTTGGTTTGTCCACTTGACATGTGTTCGCGAAATTATTTGTTCCGATTTAAAACACACCGCAAGTGTACGGTTCGTTAACAAGTAGTAAAATTGACTATGAGTCCAAGTATCGATCCCACAAGGATTGAATTAGTTCAAATTAACCTATTATGACCTTAACCGAAACACGAAAATCAAATTGACATTTTGTACTTTAACTAAAAAGATGTAAACTTTGATGCAATTATGAATGAAAAATTATACTCAATGCAAAGTAATTTGGATGCAATTTAACTCGAGTTTATGGAATTAATGAATATACTAACGCACTAGGATCACGAATCCCCAAGCAATACCCGTTAAATTTTCAATTATGTAGATTTGACACACAGTCCCACAAAAGATGAATCAATATTCTTATTTTAATTTAGCAATCTCTCCCGAGCAATGTCAAACCTATCCCAATATATGATTCAACTATATTTCTATGACGAATACTAACATACCGAAATGCATTATAAATTCATGAATATCCTATGATTCATACAAGGCATAGAGATATATTTATATCCCCCTATCAGACCCTATGATGATTTATACTACGTCAAACCTATTTTCCTTCTTTCGAATACATAAAATAGGCCACCACAATCATACAATTACGTGCACAATAATCATATGAAAATAAAAACGTAATAAATCAATCAAATCCGGAACTTGCGTTTAAATACGTCAAAAATTCAAATCAACAACCAAACGTAATATTACAAGGTTCATCGATCTCCTAACAATGATAAATCTAGCCTAACATGCTAAAAAGAAGAAAACATAAAAATATTTGAAGAAACGTCATCACCCGAGTCAATCTTCAATCGAATCTTCACTTGGCGCGATGTTATCTTCTTGTTCTCTCCTCGTTTCTCCTTCAAAATCTCTCAAAAACTTGTAAAAACGGTGTCTCCTACTTTCTGGTCGAGTTTTTGTTTATATAGGACCCTAAAAATATTGTTTCCATAAGAGTTTCGGTGGAAAAAGGAAATTATGTTTTTGCCCTAATTTTGCTCTATGTGGTCGCATAGAGTAAATTTTTTTTTTGCCTTTTTGTCTTCGGTATGCCTCTATGCAACCGCATAGAGGGTAGCACTACGCGGTCGCATAGTGCTACTAACTATGGAAGATGTGCATTTTGGTCCTCCCACTTGACTCCTTCACTTCTTGGCATCTTCTCTTCATTCTTTTCATTCCATCATCCCAAGATATCTTCAATTGGCAATTGGTTTGATCAATTTCTTTATTTTTTCATCGGGTCAACTTTTGGATAATTGCACCTTGGTCCCTAAACTTTCACTTTGCGTCATTTTAGTCATTTTTCGCATTTTTCTCCTGAATTTCACCATGTTCATCGTTGTTCCCTACAATTCACAAATGTAATGAGATTAAGTCACAATTCAATCATTTTGCTCGTTATTCAGTCATGTATGCGACCTAAATAAGTGTGCAAAAACACACTTATCAAACCCCCCAAACTTGAACTATTGTTTGTCCTCAAACAAGATAATGACTTAATTCTGAACAAATATGGCTTAATACCCTGTTGTAGCTCAGGATTGGACTAAGTATTTGACTTTACGAAAATTTATCTGTGCAAATATGACATCAACATTTACCTGTTAAATGTAAATTGACGTGTGTGTGTGAATTCATACCAACATCTCATGTTCATGATGAATTTGAGTCCTGACCCCAAGTGGTCAAATATATCCTTACTCGCTCGAGAGATACACAACCCTCCAAACTTATTCTTTTCACTCAATTACCCCGGAGTTGTGTTTTAAGATTAGGAATTTATATAGCGGTAGTCCTCACCCTCTCGTAGTTTGATTTAGCCTTACTATCACAAGTTTACATTTCAAAAAGTGAGGGCTCTCCTAAGTTTGATTACTTCGACACTCAAGATTAAACTAGATTACTTGCCTCGCCTCAGAGGTATAGTCTCTTCAACAAAATGTCTAAGGGCTTTTCGTCATGTCATTGTCTCTCTTATGTTTTTCTCACCTTTCTTTAATTTCTGATTGATTGTCATCTTTTCGTTTGCTTTCTATATAACCCATGTAACGAGTTTTAGGCCAGTGATTCCCAAATCAGTTGACTTTAGGGCACCAGATTTTAAACCCTTGCAGGCTTATTCACTCGAGTTATAAAGGCTCGATAAGATGACTTTTTATTAACTTATTTCCCTCTTGCTTTCTATATGACCTATATATCGAGCTTTGGGCGGGTGACTCCCAGACCAATTGGCTTTAGGGTACCAGATTTTGAAATATCCTTACAGACTTACTTGCTGGAGTCATAAAGGCATGAAAAGAAGTGTTTTACTCTCACATAATAAATTTGTGCCCTTTGTTATTTTTTCAGACATTTAGTTTCCAAAATCAATCCCTAATTTAAGATTTTCACCTACTCTTCATCCCACTGATCTAGACAATCCACACAATAAATTTCATGCACGGAGCCCCTGCTCATCTCAATGCTTTCCTATAATAGCTCAACTATCACCAAACTGTCTTAAGGTAGTTTATGGGTTAATTCAATAGAGGGTTATCATTCTTTTCCTATGTTATGCCCAAAATTCAGTCATTCTCCTAATATGTCAAGCATGAATAGCGTGCGTAGATAATGTCAAGTGTTGCATCAACAAGTATCAATTAATCTAATTAACACCAGATCCAAAGTTTTGTAGTTTACACTAGTCCAATAATATCATCATAGCTAACAAGATTATCAAGCCCACACAAGCATGCATGAAGAGAATTTAAAACAAATTAAATAAAATGCAAATTTTTTTTAAACACTCATCATGCATACATTATGCAGTAATGTAAATCAGTGGAAAATAACTAATGATGAACAGAGATAGAGATTTAAAATTATGTCACCCTCCCCAAACTTAGTTAACACATTGTCCTCAATGTAAGATTAACAAAAGTTTAAAGACATAATTTTAAGAACAAAATGAAGAAAAAAATCAAAATGGGGTAAACAGTACTCCCTTAATCAAAATGATGATGGCGATGGGAAGCTGGGTCCGGTAGCATCATTTCCTGGAGGGGATGGCAGGCGGGCTAAAATCTCTCGCAATATGGCAGACTGCTGGGTTTGCTCTGCCTGCATGGCCTGAACCCTCGTTTCCAAACTCCCTAAATGATCCCAAGTCTCGTTTACCCGCCACTGTATACCATCCATCCTGCCAACGTACATGCCCAATCGCCCATCAAAGGTACTCATCTGTCGGCGCGCTGCGAGGGACTCAAAGCTGGCAGTGGAAGCCAAGTTTCGTGCAAATGCCATATTCGTCTGCACTTGCTTGATGGTGGTATTCAGTGCTCCAAAGGAATGCTGAAGCTGCTGCATGTCTCGGCTGTGTCCAGTCATAGTGGCAAACATCTGCTCAATAACTGGGTATCCATGTCAGCCGGTGGTGGCCGAGCTTGTGGCATTTCAAGGTCCTCAGCTGCTTGCCATTCCTCAGCCTATTGCTATCGCCGGCGCTCGTTTTCCAACTTTTGTTGATGTTTAATTCTGGCCCGGTCCTGGGCATTGAGTGTGAGGTGCTTGATAAATGGACTTGATTTCTCCGGTGCCTCCCCAGGCTGAACTTGTATGCCTGTCGCTCTACAAACCCCACTTATGAAGCTCGGGAAATCAGTGAGGCATGCCTGTCACCCCATGCGCCTATAATGTGTATCTGATTGTAAATGTAAGTGGCCAAGTCAATCTTGTTGTCCCGAACTAAGTGATAGATGAACCCCGCCTTCTGATTTGTAAATGTCGTCCTATGGGAGATGGGCTCGATGTTGTGGCAGATGAACAACAAAGGATGGCTATAGAAGGTGTGAGGTCAATTTGATACCAATCAGCAGTAGGGAGAGGCCAAGCATTTTCACGTCCCAGTAACACTTCTGCAACCTCAACCCAGTTGAAATCATGCGGGACTGGGACTACATTAGTCCAGGTGAGCTGATAGTAATTATGAATTACTTCAAGTGAAAACATGATCCATTTGCCCCGAACCCATGTTTGATGCAGATGATCGGATCCAGGTGTGTCTATTTCAGCATTGAAGTTGACATAGAATTTCCGCACCAAATTTTTATAGACGGGATGTGGTCTTTCAATCACTTTCTCCCAACCACAGTGGTGGATTAAATAAACCAATTCAAAACTCGGGAAATCATCTAACTTAACTGGTCTATCGGGGATCAGTGCCCATTCACGGACAACATTGGCATAGCAGGCTGCTTGGTCGGAAGATAGAAAATGTCGACACCCCCTTCGGATTCCCTAGTCCGGGCTGTGCCAGATGTGGAACCAACCTTCTCCTTTCCTTTTGATGTTCGCTTTGAAGGCATCCTGCAAAGGTATATAAATAACAGTCATTAAACTGCATTTTGAAAAACGATAGGGGGAATGGAATTAGCAAGATATGTCTTTCACAAATCCCTCAAACTTGCTTCAACATGCATATAGAACTTCTTGTTGTGCACTCATCAAAACATGACATTCAAGGTAGTGTAAATAGTGTGCCAAGATGAAAAACTGGAATTTTAGGCCGAAACAAGCACATTTGAAAAATTGGAACCATGTACGCATGTTCGGCCCCGGACATCATAAAAAAATATCGAAATTTCTCCGGGCAATCTCCATACAAATGAAAGTATTCAATGAGATCTACCATATATTCAAATTTCAAAGCAAATAGACTTCGTTTGGTATGCCAAATAATGGTGGAAAGTAGGAGACGTATGATGCCGTGACCTAATCATGTGCCTACATGTTGCAAAATGGATGTGATGTGATACATGGCCTTTCAAGTGGTTGTGAATGTGGTAACATGCAAATGTCAAGAAAACATGCTCAAGAGTGTAGAAGGAAGGCAAAATAACAATACACACACAAAACGAAGCTCAAAACATCCAAAAATGTGTCAAGTAACCCGTGAGTAAGTGAGCACTTTCACCCCCGGACATTATCGAGAAAACTAGAAATTTTCCCAAACAACCTCTGGGCATATGAAAGTACGTAGTGTGGAGTGACACATATTCAAATTTCAAGCTCATTGGATGTCGTACGGGTTCTTAACACAAGGGCCGAAGTTGGCGTTGCGAAGTGACGTGAGCTTAGCACGTGTGCCTACATGTGTGTGGTTGGTACGTGAGTGCGTGTTTCGAGCGCAAATTTTTATGGCATTTGATCGCAATGCATATGGGAATGTGTATATTCAAATTGTCTAATGTGGGATTGCTCAAAATGCACCACAACCTTCACTCAGGCAATTTATCGAACACGTTGTGGGCAATATATATTCAACTTCATTCTAAGAAAACTTAGCAAATTGTAATCACCCTAAAAGCATAAACACAACTTAAAGCCATAAACCATGCCTACTTACACCCATTCAACCGAATTCCCGATTGAAAAATGAGAGTAACTACAACCCAAATTATAAATGAAAGGAAGGAATAAAATTCATACATTTTTGTGCCTTGAAGATGAGTGATGAATGTGAGAGTGATTGATGAAATGAATGAGGGGTAGGAATGTTAGTGGGTGTGTGTGAGTTCGAACGAGATTAGTTGGACCTAAGGGGTTGAGAAATGAAATGGCGAGGGAAGTGGGGAGAGTGGTGTCTAAAGAGCCGGTCATGGCTTAAGTCCATGATCGGACTATTACTATGCGGCCGCATAGTTTATTCCTATGCGGTCGCATAGTAATGTAATTTTCCCCCAATTTAACTTTGGTAGATATTTATGCGGTCGCATAGACATTATGTTAATGCGATCGCATAGACCAATTTTATTTTTTTTAAACTGCAACGCAAAAAGGTATTTTCCTCGTAATTTTTCTTTAAAAACGTTCTTTTATCTAGAAATGCGTGAACCATGTTCCCAAACACCCAAAATCATTTCAAACTCACAAACCATGTGTGTAATGCCTAGGAAATTATGGGGATGATAATTCGATCCTATTAACATGCATGTACGACCGATGACCTAGAAAAATGCAAATGCAAAAATGAAATAATTCTAAAAATAATGTGAAAAGTAAAATAAATAGAAGGATACAGTGGGTTACCTCCCATCCAGCGCTAGGTTATAATAGATCACGTGAAATATCTTATTTCAACGTTGTCTCAATACGGCCCCAACAGGAAAATCACTGGCGTCGCACATTAATTCAAATGGAAGATTCCAATCCGGTGTGATGATCACGAGTACTGAAATCAACTTCTCCTTCAAGGTGTTAAAAGCTAGCAAACATTTATCCGTGAATTCAAATGTGGATTCCTTCATCAACAAACAGCACAGTAGTTTAGTAATCTTTGAGAATTCCTTGATGAACCTTCTATACACCGCTGTAGCACAAGAATCAAATGCTCCAAACACTCATCAAATGAAGACCCAAACACTGAGAAGTCGTCCATGAATACCTCGATGAATTTTTCGATCATATCCGAAAAATAGCCATCATGCAGTGCTGAAAAGTGGCATGAGCGTTGCATAAACCAAAAGGCATCCTACGATATGTAAAGGTACCGTATGGGCGGGTGAAAGTTGTCTTCTCCTGATTTTCAGGTGCTACTGGAATCTGATTATACCCGGAGTACCCATCTAGAAAACGGTAATGCGAGTGTCCTGCTAGTCTCTCCAACATCTTATCAATGAACGGTAGTGAAAAGTGATCCTTTTGAGTAGCAGCGTTTAGTTTACGATAATCGATGCAAACTCTCCATCCAGTCACTCTTCATGTAGGAATCAACTCATTTTTCTCATTTTCCACCACTGTGATACCCCCTTTCTTGGGAAAACCTGTACTGCACCGATCCATGCACTATCTGATTTTGTATAGATGATGCCTGCGTCAAGCAACTTCAATACCTCAGCCCTAACCACTTCCTTCATGTGTGAATTCAATCTCCGCTGACCATCAATGCTTGGTTTGAATTTTTCCTCCATGAGTATTTTGTGTATGCTTAGCGACGGGTTGATCCCCTTGATATCTGCAATAGACCATCCAATGGCTGTTTTATTCTCCCTTAGCACCCGAAGTAGTTTCTCTTCTTCCACTTCATTGACAGTATTTGAAATAGTAACCGGAAGTGTAGAAGATTCTCCCAGGTAAGCATATCGAAGGTATGGTGGCAATTGCTTGAATTCCAATTTGGGGGGTTGCTGAATAAAGGCATTCAAGCACCATACAACTTGTGGGATAATAAACGCCGAATAAAATCTTTGTGGTCTCATAAAAAGATGTCAAAAATCGTTTAACTTTCAAAGCTAAAATCCAATTGTATTCATTTAACATACCATCGTCATCACTTCTAATGTGTCTATTATTATAAAAGTCAGTTATTAAATTTTCGAAACATTCACATGACTTTAATAGCAAGTAAGTAGAGTTCCATCTAAACCCTACGTCGCTAACAAATGTTTTAGCAGTCGTCACCCCTAGTTTGGCACAAAAATCTTCAAATACTTTTTTTTTTACTAGGCGAGATCGTAATATTTACTAATGCATTCCTAATCCTTTGAAATTCATCCTTTATATGTTTTAAACCATCTTGCACAATTAAATTCAAGATATGACATACACAACAAATATGAAACAAATACCCATCAAAATCAGGTTGAAGTGTCCTACACAATTTATCGACGACTACCTTATTAACACTAGCATTATCAAAAGTAAAAGATCGAATTTTAGTCTCGCAATGATATTCTCTAATAATACTGATAATAGCATTATATATATTATTAGCATTGTGAGGAAACTCAATAATTCTAAAAGCAATAATTATCTTATGCATGCACCAAAGTGAGTCTATATAGTGTGCAATTGCAGCTATATACGCGCTTTTATTAACCCATTCTCATATATCAGAAGTTAAAGATATAGCACCCCCATATTGTTGCAAATCCATAATTAATTGTTGTTTTGAATCATTGAAATAATCTATTGTATTGGCACGAAGAGTGTTTCGATTTACCCCAACGTACCTCGGTTGTAGATATTCTGTCACGAACGAGATGAAGTGTTGGTTGTCTGCAATAGCCAGAGGCAACTCAGTGGCGACAACAAATTTCAACATTTCGGTTCGAGTTTTGTCCTCCGAGTACACCCACGTGGATAGGGTTGAAGTTGTAGAACCAACGCCTGGACTGCCAGATTGCAATTTGTTTGACCAGTTGGAAGAAGTCTATGTCTGGCCGCACATGTTTTGTAGTGACGGTTGAGATGGGTGGTACCAATTCCTTTTTGCCATGCCAATCTTTGTTGGTAGTATTTACATGTTGCTTTAGATTCTGCAAGGTCATCGACGACTTTTATCGTTGAAATCAACTTAAAGTGATCCCAACATTTTGCTTGTTTTTTGGCCTTTCACTTTCCCTTCGCATCTGGAATATTTAATTCAGTATCTTCATCCTCATGTTCCGCTTCGAGAACGTTATATCATCCAAATCAATTGGATTGTGGCTTCCCTGACCGCGAATGTGAATATCTTCAGGTATCGGTAGGTCATTTAGACCAGCAAATTCATTTGAAAATTGACTTTGCGGCGTCCTAGGCGATTCGCCATGATGTGGCCCACATCCTGTATCGAACAAGCTTTCAACAAATGAGCGTTGATCCATTTGCTTGATTGTTTATGATGAATCTTAACTAGAATAATATAAATGTAATGAGATTGTGAGAATTGAGAATTGGATGAATTGAAATTGTAACTAATAAACTGTAAAAGTTGAATTGATATTGTATATTTTTCAGCACAAGAGAGTAAAAACTCGATAATTGATATAATAAAAGAGAGTTGATAGAGTTAGAGACTTTAAGTAGCAATTGATATGAATTTTTTTTTGGGGGAAGAGGTATTTATAGTAGACGGGGGGGGGATTAAAAATATATATATATATATATATTTCAGTGACCGAAACGATCACTTAACTATTGTGGCTCGACGAGTCACGAGCCGAGCGGCTCGTGGCTCCTTATTTTTAACGGCCCACGAGCCGCTCATGGGCTCGCCTCCCGCGAGGCCCGCTCGACTCACGCTCGGGCTAGTGATTTTACGAGCCCAAGTCGCCCACGAGCCCTATTTTCACAAGCCGAGCTGTCGTGTGACGCCCCGAAATTAAACTTCGAGGGTCACGTACTAAACATAATAGTTTCTGCCTTTGATACATGTAAATACTCTTGAATTGAAGTATTTCATGTTAAGAACTTATTTTCAACTCGGTAAAATAATGCTTATAAAATTTGATAGCCGACAAAAGTGCATGTCGACAATAAATTATACTTTACATATACGGCCTCGGCACTATCAAGATTAGTTGGGGCAGTAATTTTGACAATTTTTATAAAATTCATCCCAATTCCCTTTTACATGAAATTTGTGGCATTGGAAAGATAATTTCAAATAGTTTTCTAGGTTAAAATATGAAAATTTTCCAAGATCATATGATATAGATGTTTTACTGAAAACAGTGAAGTATTACATAGGAAATCCAGATTGACCCCTTAACGTTAAAACCTTGATAACTCAGGCCATAGATATCCAAATTGAGTGATTCCTTTGGCCATATTTAGAAAACTCAAAGAGAAAAACAGAAATATTTTTAGAGTTTCAAATGGACATTTATAGAGTTAGAAACATCATTTTGAAAATGACTTCAGAAACTGTCCCGTTTCTGCCTTTTATCACTTGCAAGGAAAATAAACTATAAAAATGTCTCTTAACATAACATGAGGGATATAATTACAAAATTTACTATTAATACCATATTACATCATGTCATGTACATATTTTTACATAGAACCATAAGAAAAATAAATGGAAAAACAGTAATCGAGCAAAACATACAAAAGAAAACTTTCGGTACAAAACATCTGTCCTTAATCCATCATCGCTTAAGCCAATTAACTTCCATCAATTCAAACGATCATGGATCTGAAAATTTAGCATAACATACTATGAGTATAAGAAATACTCAGTAAGATACCATGCTTGTATTTTTATCATGATAATACTACACAAAAGAATGCAATCAAACCCATACTTGCACATTCCGGCTTGCCAGTACCCTTCGGACTTGTCCTAAGGCATAAATAGATATCTAACTTTGTGGACTTGTCCACCATAATCATATTGTGGTTTTTCATGCATATTTTAAGCATAAATATTACCATGAAGATCATAACTCTTAAGCATGGAAAGTATCTTACCGTAAAACTTGAAGATCTTCGGTTGAGATGTAAATTAGAAGTGCTAGTCTTACTTCCTTCCCTTTTCTTTCTTATTTTCGGTTTTTGCTCTCTTTTTAAGTGTATAAGTGTTTTGTAAAATGAAGGAAATCTCTCTATGGCAATGGATATGGATGTATTTATATATATATAAAGATAAGGATAAATGATTGATATTTTTTTCCTTTTTTTTTCTCACCACCGCCTCACCCCCTTTTCCTTCCATTTTTCTTTTTCTTTTTTTTTCCTTATTTCTACACATGTTTAGCCTATTGTCTAAGTGTATGGTGATGATAAATGCCAAATGGATTGATTATAGGGTAATAAGTGGCCTCAAACCTAGATTTACAAAGGAAACCTCTCATCTTTTCAACTAATATAATCTAAACCCGCTAACTTTCATTGTTAACAAAGTGTACCCCAAATTTAAACTTATACCCAACTTACATATTCAAAAATTGTAGATTGTAACATAATTTAATCATTTGGTCAATTGAAATCCTAACAAAATAATCCACTTCATTTAAATCCAAACTTGCCTTAAGTTTCGACTAACTAATAATCATTTCATACATACATAACCTTTGACACTTCATGCCTACATTCATTAACTACCTCTAACATTAACCACTATAAAGGTGGTGTCCCCTTTTACCTTATGACCAAAAATATTATTGAAAGTTAAATCGCTATCCCAAAGAAATTTAAACGAGCATAAAATTTCGGAGTATTACATCCCTCCCCCCTTAAAAAAAATTTCGTCCTCGAAATTACCTTGAACTTAGTTGAAAAGTTCTGGATACTTGGTCTTGATTTCCTCTTCTCTTTCCCATGTTGATTCTTCGACATTATGGTTCCTCCATTGGACTCTTACTAACGAAATTTCTTTTGTCCTTAACTGCTGGATTCTGCGATCCAATATTGCTACTGATTTTTCCTCATATGTCATGTTTTGTTTGATATCCAATGGTTGATAACTAACCACATGACTTGGATCTGACACATATTGTCGAAGCATGACACATGGAACACATCATGAATCGCTGACAATTCTGATGGTAGAGCGATTCGATAAGCTGCATTTCCAACTTTCTGCAAAATTTCAAAAGGACCTATGAATCTTGGCCGAAGTTTTCCTTTCTTCCCAAAACGGAGAACTCCCTTCATCGGTGCCACTTTTAAGAAAATTTTATCACCAACATTAAATGTCAAATCTTTCCTCCTTTTATCGGCATAACTCTTTTGTCGGTCTTGGGCTGCTTTGATTCTAGCTCTTATTTTATCAACCGCTCGACTAGTTTCTTCAATTATTTTGGGTCCCAGAACTCTTCGTTCACCTACTTCATCCCAATAAAGGGGAGCTCTACATCTTCTGCCATAAAG
>NW_019243419.1:99819-105379 GCF_002742605.1 Olea europaea var. sylvestris | reverse complement strand
ACAACTGATCCTGCATAGTGATTTGTACTGCTAATTGTCCCACCGCCTTTCTGCTAAGAGCATCAGCTACTACATTAGCTTTACCAGGATGGTAATGGATAGTGCAGTCATAATCCTTTACTAGCTCTAGCCATCTCCTCTGTCTCATATTTAATTCCTTTTGGGTGAAAAAATACTTCAAACTCTTATGATCAGTATAAATGTCACACTTATTTCCATACAAGTAATGACGCCATATTTTGAGAGCATGAACTATCGCAGCCAATTCTAGATCATGGGTTGGGTAATTTTGTTCATATTGTTTCAATTGTCTGGAAGCGTAGGCTATCACCTTTCCTTTTTGCATCAGAACACATCCTATGCCCTGTTTCAAAGCATCGCTATATATAACGAATCCTTCTGGTCCGTCAGGTATTGTTAACACTGGAGCTGTGACTAATCTTCATTTCAGCTCTTGGAAGCTTTGTTCACATTTCTCTATCCATTGAAATTTTATCCCTTTTCGAGTCAATTGGGTCAATGGTCCTGCTATTTTAGAAAATCCCTCGATAAATCTTCTATAATAACCAGCCAATCCCAAGAAATTACGTATTTCTCTAACATTGGTTGGTCTTACCCAATTATTTACTGCTTCCACTTTAGCTGGGTCTACCTCAATTCCTCGTGCTGTGATTACGTGCCCCAGAAAAACTATTTTATCCAACCAGAATTCACATTTCTTGAATTTGGCATAAAGCTTCTCTTTTCTTAGAGTTTCTAAGACAATCATAAGATGTTTCTCGTGTTCCTCCTTATTCTTCGAATAGATTAAAATGTCATCAATGAAAACTATAACAAATTGGTCTAAGTATTCATGGAATACTCTATTCATTAGATCCATAAACACTACCGGGGCATTAGTTAAACCAAAAGGCATCACCAGAAATTCATAGTGACCATAATGTGTCCTAAAAGCCGTCTTAGGGACATCCTCTGACTTAATCTTTAATTGGTGATATCCTGATCTTAGATCGATCTTTGAAAATACTGTAGCCCCCTTAAGCTGGTCAAACAAATCTTCTATTCTTGGAAGTGGGTATTTGTTTTTGATAGTGAGGCGATTCAGTTCTCGATAATCAATGCACAACCTCATTGTTCCATCCTTCTTTTTCACAAATAACACAGGTGCACCCTATGGTGATACACTTGGTCTAATGAAACCCTTATCAAGAAGCTCCTTCAACTGTACCTTCAGCTCTTGTAATTCCAACGGAGCCATACGATATGGAGCTTTTGAAATGGGTGTTGCTCCTGGTACCAAATCAATGGTAAACTCTACTTGTCTGTCTGGTGGTACACCTAGAAGGTCTTCTGGAAACACATCTTTATAGTGTCGAACTATTGGGACATCAACTCTACTTGTCTGTCTGGTGGTACACCTAGAAGGTCTTCTGGAAACACATCTTTATAGTGTCGAACTATTGGGACATCCTCAATTGACAACTTATCTTGTTTAATATCAGTCATCGACACTAGAAATCTTTGATCTAATTCCTTTCTCGGCATCCTTTCAACCTGAGTTGTTGACACTATACCAGACGAGCTATTTACCTCAGTTCCCACAAAACGGAACTCTTCTTCGCCCGGTCTTCGGAAAACCACCATTCTTTCAGTACAATAAATAGTTGCATAGTTTTTAGACAACCAGTCCATACCAAGAATAACATCAAAGTCTTTTATCGTTAATGGAATTAGATCTATCGCTATACCTCTACCATCAATTTCCATCCTAAGATCTCTAGCTATTTGGTTAGCGACAAGTATCTTTCCAGATGGAAGAGATATTTCTAAAGTATACGGAAGGAATTCACATTCCACTTTAGACTTTGCAACAAAAGAAGAAGAAATGAACGAATGTGTAGCTCCAGAATCTATAAGTACAAATGCAGGAATATTGGAAACAGAGATGATACCTGCGACGACATTAGGGTCTCGTTCAGCTTCTTACCTGGATAAGGAGAAAACTCTTGCTTTTTCCTTCTTGTCCTCTCCAGCCTTCTGTGTTTGATTTTGAGGACATTCTTTAACGAAATGTCCTGATTTCCAACACTTGAAACAAACATTTTTACCCAATAGACATTCTCCTTTGTGAGGTCTATCGCACTTAGGACAACGCCTTTCACCACTAACTCCTGCTATATCCGTTCTTCCTTTCTTTGATACATTATTTTCTTTTCCTTTACCGGTATGCTGTCTCTCAAAATTTCACTTCCTCTTACCTGAAAAATTTTGAACTTAGTAAGAATTTCCAACGTTTTGAGTTCTTTGATAAGAAATAGTCTGGGCTCGCTTTAGGACTTCTCGATAAGTGCCCAACTCAAGAACTGACACTATGTCACGAATATAAGGTTGAAGTCCACGCTCAAATCTTCTAGCCCATTTTTCCTCAGTATCCACTAAATGTGGGGCAAACCTTGATAATTCCTCAAATTTGTGTTCATACTCCACAAGGGTCATGGTTCCCTGTTGAAGTCTAAGGAACTCCATCTCCTTTTGATCTCTCATAGCTGTAGGGAAGAATTTTTCTTCCACGAGTTCCTTAAACCTCTCCCAAGTTATAGCCTGTTCTTCAGCAGGTGTTAATGACCTAGTAGTCATGTCCCACCAATGGCTAGCCCCCTTCTTTAACATAAACACTGAAAATGTTACCCTTTCAGCATCATCACATCTTATAAATTTAAAGATGCGTTCTAATTCTCGTAACCAATCTTCAACTGCTAAGGGATCCGTACTCCTCTCAAATGATGGAGGGTTCATTTTACGAAACTGCTCTATCATTGCAGTTCGATCCCTCGAGTTAGGTACTATTTGAGGTTGAATAATTGGTTGGTTAGGTTCCTGATGATCAACTGGTATTTGTTGATTTAAGGTTCGTTGCCCAGTCAAAGGTGGTGCATGTTGTTGCTGTCCCAACTCCCGCATTACAGCAAGCAGTTCTCTTGCAAAGTTTGCAACATTAACTTCACCACCACTAGAACTAGCATTTGCATTACCGTGGTTGCGCTTTGGAGGCATTTCCTTTGAATGAAAAGAAATATTCATCCAGTTAGAATTACTTCAGAACATAATACTAACTTTAAAAAAAAAAATTCAAAGGCCAAGGCAACTTTCCTTCATATATATACATTATTATTTTTCACAAACAAAAGTCATATTGAGGTATGGTACATACATTCAAAAGCAGGGGTACATATTACATCCTATTCTATTCCAAAAATAAAGATAGCTAGGTAAAATGGTGTTTAATCTTCCATTTCTTTTGGATCCTCATCGGGGTCTTCCTCTGGGTCTTCTTCTTGGTCTTCTTCTAACGTGCTTTGCTCCGAACTATCTGGTAATGGTACGGGAAAACTTTCATCTAGAACTCTCGAAAAGCACTTAGCCAACGGTCCCTTAACTAGCCTAGAATTGGTAGCTCGTAAACTGGTATTCATGGATAAGATTATAGTCTTCTTAAAGTTTCGCTGTAAATCACGGCTAGTCCCATAACTTTCTCGAAGCAAATATGTAAGGTCCTCATACGAAAGGTCATCGTCAGACCATAGCACAATCTCATTTATGACTGAGGCCCAAGGTTCTGGAACAGTTTCATATAACCTCTGTATCTTCACCTTATCCCTTAAGCTATGGTGTATCTCCCATAACATCCCAATAATACAGTCTAGCAGGTCCAAATGTTGTTCGAGACTATGAAGCGGATGCATACGGTAATTATAGTAAAATGCCAATAATATGTCCCGCTTCTTCGCAAAACCACAAGCTTCTGTCCTTGTGGGGGTTCTTACCAGTCGTGCCATAACTAGGACAAACATTGATTATGTTACTCTACAAGGTTCTCATAAATATCTAGATAGAAGTGTTTATGACTTCATAATCTCAATCATGACTTGATTAAAAATATTCCCATATCCAGCCATAGATATAACAGTTCGTTACATAAGAAAACTCATGAATTTAAAAAATAAATTTTACCTTGATCGTTGGTTGAAAGTCAGTTGCTAACTTCCTCGATGATTAAGGACAGTAACTTTCTTTTAAAAGTCTACAGAAAAGTATAACTGCTCTGATACCACGCTGTGACGTCCCGAACTTAAGCTTCGAGGGTCACATACTAAGCATAATAACTTCTGCCTTTGGTACATGTAAATACTCTTAAATAGAAGTATTACATGTTAAGAACTTAATTTCAACTTGGTAAAATAATTCTTAAAAAAAATTGTTCGCCGATGAAAGTGCACTTCGACAAGAAATTATAATTTTCATATATGGCCTCGACACTATTAAGATTAGTTGGGCAGTAAGTTCGACAATTTTTATAAAATTCATCCCAACTCTGTTTTACATGAAATTTGCGGCATTAGAAAGATAATTTCAAGTAGTTTTCCTAGGTTAAAATATGAAAATTTTCCAAGATCATATGATATAGATGTTTTACTGAAAACAGTGAAGTATTACACAGTAAATCCAGATTGACCCCTTAACATTAAAACCTTGATAACTCAGGCCATAGATATCCAAATTGAGTGATTCCTTTGGCCATATTTAGAAAACTCAAAGAGAAAAACAGAAATATTTTTAGAGTTTCAAATGGACATTTATAGAGTTAGAAACATCATTTTGAAAATGACTTCAGAAACTGTCCCGTTTCTGCCTTTTATCACTTGCAAGGAAAATAAACTATAAAAACGTCTCTTAACATAACATGAGGGATATAATTACAAAATTTACTATTAATACCATATTACATCATGTCATGTACATATTTTTACATAGTACCATAAGAAAAATAAATGGAAAAACAGTCATCGAGCAAAACATACAAAAGAAAACTTTCGGTACAAAACATCTGTCCTTAATCCATCATCGCTTAAGCCAATTAACTTCCATCAATTCAAACGATCATGGATCTGAAAATTTAGCATAACATACTATGAGTATAAGAAATACTCAGTAAGATACCATGCTTGGATTTTTATCATGATAATACTACACAAAAGAATGCAATCAAACCCATACTTGCACATTCCGGCTTGCCGGTGCCCTTCGAACTTGTCCTAAGGCATAAATAGATATCTAACTTTGTGGACTTGTCCACCATAATCATATTGTGATTTTTCATGCATAGTTTAAGCATAAATATTACCATGAAGATCATAACTCTTAAGCATGAAAGTATCTTACCGTAAAACTTGAAGATCTTCGGTTGAGATGTAAATTAGAAGTGCTAGTCTTACTTCCTTCCCTCTTCTTTCTTATTTTCGGTTTTTGCTCTCTTTTTAAGTGTATAAATATTTTGTAAAATGAAGGAAATCTCTCTATGGCAATGGATATGGATGTATTTATATATATATAAAGATAAGGATAAATGATTGATATTTTTTTCCTTTTTTTTTCTCACCACCGCCTCACCCCCCTTTTCCTTCCATTTTTCTTTTTCTTTTTTTTTTTTCTTATTTCTACACATGTTTAGCCTATTGTCTAAGTGTATGGTGATGATAAATGCCAAGTGGGTTGATTATAG
>NW_019243419.1:50607-90665 GCF_002742605.1 Olea europaea var. sylvestris | reverse complement strand
CCCCCCCCCCCCCCCTTCAACTCGAAGTCGTCACCTGTCGACCAAAAACTCCATTTAACATGGTTTCCCCTTCAAAATACAGAACCATAAAAGCTTCAGTGGCTATAGCAGATGCTGTTTCATGGAGCTGTGCCATAGCTTTGATCGCCTTTATTTTATTGAGCTCCATAAGATATAGCACTGCAAATGATCGGGTGCGAGGAAGGCAACTTCAGGACAGACCCTGCGACGAAATCTATGTCGTCCAAGAAGGAGAAACCCTTCATACCATCAGCGATAAATGTGGTGACCCGTATATAGTCGAGCGCAATCCCCATATCCATGATCCGGATGATGTTTTTCCTGGACTTGTTATAAAGATTACACCTTCAAATCCCAGGTCAAATTAAGCTGTTGCCGAGGTATTAGTGAAACACAGTCTGTTCTTATGTTGGCTACTAGTTACTCGAAAATAAATTGAACTTTCTTACAGGTTTTGACGGACCTTTGTATTAATATTCTCTTGTGGATATAAAAGACTGGGGTAACAGAAATATTTCTCGTTCTTGATATCTGATCCAAGAATTTCCTCTCTCTTTTTTATTTTTCACAAGGAGCCATAGCGTTTGATTGATTTCACTGTTGGATATAGCCTTCTAATTTTGGTATTCGATCGTTGTTCATCATTTATGATATATTCTGAAAGGCGAGGATGCCCCAAATGAAATTATAAACTGAAAGAGTACTCATTCGTTCCATTCACGCTTCAATACCATTGTATTATCATAACAACTATTATGATCACATTTTTCCCTGGTTTGGTTAATTTTTCCTTTTTTCACTAAATTTCGATAAAAGTTGATAAATGTGCAATTGAAAATGAATTTTAAATAATTAAGGCCAAACATGAGCGAAGCAATTGAATAAATTTAGCTTGATGAATTCTCTCAATTAAATAATTTAAGCCACAAAGTGTGTTATAATTTTTTATTTATTTAAATTTTATGATTAATTCATCCCCTTAGCCCTGGTTTGATGGGATTAAAGTCAAAATTTGATATTTATCAAATTTTGATGAAATGTATAGTTTAGAAGTTATGGGTTTTATGAAATATATGATTAAAATTAATTAGTGACTTTGACTTAAATTAAAATCTTAATTTTAATCCCTACCAAATATGGGCTAATGCATAACTTATTTTGTTCTATGATATATATAAGCACAATATATAAATATGACGGTTACAAAACATTTGTATGTTCTCATTCGTGGAATTGCATTAATAAGTTTCAAAATATGTATTTTGAACCAAATTTCAATTTCCACGACAATTTACCTCATACTAGCAATATATTTGGAATTCCACTTCCATAATGATTAAAATTACAAAAGCGGAGAATTTTAAAGACTAGTCTAGTATTCAAGTGAAATTGATCTTTTATATTTATTTATTAGCGTTTTAATATTTGGTTTGATATTATCATTATATTGATGAAGGCGTGAAGAAGTTTAAGAGGAATCAAGATAGAATTATTGAGAAAGTGACCATTATAAACACATTATCTGTCTTGATGTTGGAAATGCATTGTGATCAACTAGTGGAAAAAAACCTTCCTTTCCAATGATATTTTGTAGAGGTGGACAATTTGACAATAAGAGGTCATGACATAGATTAAAACATAAAAGTCATTATGTATAGCAATTTTAAATAAAAATGTGAGAAAAACAATAACTTCTACAAACATATTCAAAAGAACTATAATGACGTGAATTAATTTAATAATATTTTACGTAATCTCGATCTCCATGTATCTTTTTGTGTCTTCTATCGTATCGAGAACTCATGCAGGGCAAGACAATTAATTCTCTAAAAGAATTGTAGTTAATAGCAAAATTGTAGTTAATAGAAGATGCGCTTGCAAGCCATTATCATCAACAACAAAGTCCAAATCAATCCACCTCAAACACTATTTGTTACAACATATGCTCACTCTCGTGAATGCGTTGCATCAAGAGATGAAATGTTAATCGTGTTCTCGAATTCAATAGTTTTTATTTCCCTTCTCCAATTATATGGCCTGGATTAAGTTGCTTGAAGACGTGTTTGTTCATTTGAATATTAGAAAAGAAAATAAAAATAATTAATTTTGATAGAGATGGTCAATTAATCCATATAAATGCGAACAGAAAGATATTTTATGAGTATTTTGTGTATAGAGTGATTCAATAGTAAATCCAATTATGGTATGTGATTGAAACGCAATGTTCAAAGACCGATGAATGCGGTTTACTGAAAGAGTACTCATTTGTGTCCATTCATTCTTCAATACCATTATATTATCATAAGAAGTATAATGATCACATTTTGCCTTAGTTTGGTTGAAAAATAATTTTTTATTAAATTTTGATAAAAGTTGATAAATGTGCAATTGAAAATATGTTTGGACAAAAAAGAGTTTTAAAGAATTAGGGCCAAACATGAGCAAAGCAATTGAATAAATTTAGCTGGATGAATTCTCTGGATTAAATAATTTAAGCCATAAAGTGAGCTATATTTGTTTATTTAAATTTTATAATTAATTCACCTCGTTTGCCCTTATTTGATGGGGATTAGAGTCAAATTTTTATAAAAGTTGATAAAATGTGTAGTTGAGAAGTTATGTATCTCATGAAATATACAATTAAAATTAATTGTTGACTTTGATTTAAATTAAAATATTAATTTTGATCCCTACCAAATATGGGCTAATGCATAACTTACTTTTCTCTATGATATATACAAGCACACTATATAAATATGATGGTTACAAAACATTTGTATGTTCTCATTCGTTGAATTGCATTAATAAGTTTCAAATTATGTATTTTCGAACCAACTTTCAACTTACACAATAATTCATCTCGTACTAGCAATTGGAATTTCACTTTCATAATGATTAAAATTACAAAAGCATAGAATTTTTTAAAGACTAATCTAGTATTCAAGTGAAATTGATCTTTGTATATTTATTTATTTGTCTTTTAATATTTGGTTTGTTATTATCATTATATTGATGAAGGCGTGAAGAAGTTTAAGTGGAATCAAAATTGAATTATTGAGAAAGTGACCATTAGAACCCATTATCTGTCTTAATGTTGGAAATGCATTTTGATCAATTAGTGGAATAAAACCGTCCTTTCCAATGATATTTTGTAGAGTTGGACAGTTTGACAATAAGAGGTCATAAGATAGATTAAAACATAAATTCATTATGTATAGAAATTTTAAATAAAAATGTGAGAAAAACAAAAACTTTCACAAATATATTCAAAAGAACTATAATGACGTGAATTATTTTAATAATATTTTAGGTAATCTCGATCTCCATGTGTCTTTTTGCGTCTTCTATCGGATCAAGAATTCATGCGTGGTGACACACTTGATTCTCTAAAAGAATTGCAGTTAATAGAAGATGTGCTTACAAGCCCTTTATCTCATGTTCAAGCAATGGTTTGCATCAAGGGATGAAACGTTATTTGTGTCATCAAGGGATGAAATGTTATTCGTGTTCTCGAATTCAATAATAGTTTTTATTTCCCTTCTACAATTACATGGCCTGAATTAAGTAGTTTGAAAACGTGTTCGTTCATTTGAATATTAGAAAAGAAAATAAAAATAATTAAATTTGATAGAAATGGTAAATTAATCCATATAAATACGAATAGAAAGAGATTTTACTAGTATTTTGTGTACAAGGTGATTAAATAGTAAAACCAATTATGATTAGTGATTGAAACACAATGCTCAAAGACCGATGAATCCGATTTATTGATGTCCACAGACTGGCATGTTTAGCGAGGTTCAAAAGATTTACTTCAAAGTAAATAATTAATTATTTTTTTTTAAATGATTTTTTGAAAGTTCTTTTACCTTCCTGGCAATGTAAATTACTTTTCACTTAATCATGTGATGAAGTTATATATATACATGTTTAAAAAAAAAAAAAAAGATACTAAAAAGTTGATCTGATGCTCTTTTAAGTAAAGTAGAGTTTATTGGCTTTATGAATGATAATGTTTGCTGTAGTCAAATTCAATATGCTAAACGAAATATATGAGTATTCATTCATTGTTATGCTAAAAATGCAGATGGCTTTGGACTTTGTTTAGTAGTTAATTTATTCACATATTTGGTTTTGACAAATTAAAATTATATATAAATTTGCAGAATATTTTTGAATTGAATTATAAAAAATTAAATATTTTGTTAAACTTCCTTGTACAATGACCTGTCACCTTATATGCTCGGTTTAAAATGGAAAAAAGATTAAATATTTTGTCAGAATTCGATTTATCCTAGTACAATGACCTTTCACCTTATATAGATGCTCAGTCAAAATGGAAAAATTAAATATATGTGACAGCTAGGGGTTTGTAATTTTCCTAATTCTTATTCCTTTTGCAGTAGCAAGAGAAATGTAGAATCCATTGCATTTAAGTGAGTTCATGATGATCAGCAATAAATGATTGAATTAAAAGAATTAGATAAAAATAAAAATCAAATGGAGACCATTTTTGTACCTCACAATGTGTTGCATGTGTCAGAATCTAGGTATCTAAGGTTTACGAATTTGAATCAAGAGGATGGTGATATACAGTATAAGTGATATATGCAAAGAAAAAAGATTTGTCTTTTGCAAATGAAGAATCACCCCCTTTTACATAGGGAAAGAAACGTAACACTAAATATCATGTTGATTTCATTTAAACTAATCAACCTCGATTCGTATGACATTTACCGGATCATTTACTTGTGACTGGTGGATTAGGTGTCAGAAGTGGTGCAATAATTGCCTAGGTTGTAGGATTGTCACGTAACCCACCTCTTCTTCTCTATCGAAGGGTTTAGGAGGTTGGGGGGACAAATCCTCTGTCACTAAATGATTGCTGCTTAGCTAGAAATAATTATTAACCTTAAGTAGTAACTAATTTAACTAACCTTATTGAGTTTGGTCATAGCGATGTGTCAAGCTCATTGGATTTTCGAAGTGGGCATACGTTGTCTGGTGTTCTTGGTGGACCAGAGTTCGATGGAGCTATTTGTCCAACGTCAAAACTTGGAGGTCAACATAACTCAATTGCCAATAGGTCTCTTCTCATTGAGTAACTTATTACACTTTTACACGATCATATTCAAATAACGTAAAATTTACAATATGCATGTTGAATCGAACAAGTCTTTATAACAAAATGATTCAATAGTTTGATGGAGAAAAAAACTTGCATTTGCAAATAATGTAAGCATGACGTGTGTTAATTTTTGTATTCCAAATACCTTTTATAAATTAAATTACTATGTTTTAAAAAAGGTTAATTTGTTATTTTTTAGAATATATTTATACTAAAATGGGGGAGGTTATGATCTCATGGAGGTGTCATCTGGCTAATAAGTATATTTTCTCAAATCAAGAAAAGTCCCACAATTTTCTTGGATCAACACGCTTCCATCCCTATAGCCCATCAAATGATCCAACCAATAAATACTAAACACACGTCAAATTCTACCTAAAAATTAATATTCGTCAACTTTTGGCGATGCATAATTATGTTTTTTTTCTTTTTTTTTTTTATGTGATTCTTTATTCCAATTACAATTGCTTCTTGGGCAAGAAACTTGTTCCTCAGTAAGATGTGTGTGTGTGTGTGTATATAAAATTTTGTGTAATCCTATTATTGGCTAATTAATTGCAGTCAATTACTTGTCTAATTTAATTAGTTAATTTATGTAATGATTAAGTGGCGGTCACATTCAACTTTTAATCAAGAAGATTACTACTAATTAAATATGAAAGACCAAAAGAGTAGACAAGTTATGGAGTCCTGAAAAGTCGCGTGTTTATAGAGTATATGTTAGGAAGAAAATAAAAATATTCATCTCTATTATAATTTAAATTAGTCAATTTTTTTGTTGTCAAAATTTGATTGGCTAGAAAACATGCTAAAACTTTAAGTTTTAAAATAACGTTATTGTTTAACTGTTATATGGTAAAGAAGACAATTAATGAGACATTTGTCGCAATGATTTTTTATTTTTTACAACTGATTTTTGAAAAAATGGAGCAAAGTATTTGTACCTTGACATGATAATTGTTTATGTATTTATTATTATGCAGTTTAGTTTTATTTTAACGTTGATCAGATGAGTTAGTTTCATATTTTATCTGCTCTATTTCAACCGCCAAAACTAACTGTTCAACCAATTGATTGACAGGATGAAATATATGATATGATTTATTAATTTTTTGTTCAATTTTATTTAATTTAGCATACTAATTATATAACAGTAAACTATTTTAAGAATTTTGAAAGTTTTTCAACGTTTTAGAAGTAAAATTAGCAATAAATTTTATGGAATCCATTACGGACAAAAAAAGGTCAAAATTCTTATTAGAAAAAATTAAAAGAATTTATTGCAAAAAAATTCTTTAGTTTATTTTGATCTTTAATGTTTCAAGAATCTGCCATACAAGACTAAAATTCACACGCCATGATATCATTGAAAACTTGTACTCTAACTTCCTCCTAGTAAGTAAACAAAGACCTTCGACCCACATACATAGCCACCAGCTCCAGCTTATGTAGATATAGATATATATACCATTCCCACCAATAAGAATATTTCCAAAGGATTTTCTATTTTCAAAGAACATATTCAATAATTTAGAGAATAAAGAGTATTTATAAATTTAGAGAATAAAAATTTTTAAGTACTATAATAGACTACTTATATTTAACACTCAAATTTACTGCTTCCAAAAAATATTTACTACTTTTTTGTATATTTTATTTTCACTAATTTCCCTTCAAATTATTATAGTATTTTAGTTCATTTAAAATTGAAATACTTTGAATACATTTAAATATAAACTTATTCTCTAAATTAAAATGTTTATTTAAAGAATATCTTGAAACATAATTTTAATGTTTAATTCTTTAAATAAAAAATATATTCTATTTAAAGAGTCTCAAACTCCCTGCATATTTTGTATATATTAGTTTTATTTTAACATTGATCAGATGAGTTAGTTTCATATTTTATTTGCTCTATTTCAACCGTCAAAACTAACTATTCAACCAATTGATTGACAGGATTAAATATATGATATGATTTATTAATTTTTTATTCAATTTTATTTAATTTAGCATATAATTATATATCAGTAAACTATTCTAAGAATTTTGAAAGTTTTTCAACGTTTAGACGTAAAATTAGCAATAAATTTTATGGAATCTATTACGGACAAAAAAAAGGGTCAAAAATTTTGTTAGAAAAAATTAAAAGAATTTATTGCAAAAAAATCCTTTAGTTTATTTTGATCTTGAATGTTTCAAGAATCCGCCATACAAGACTAAAATTCACACCCCATGATATCATTGAAAACTTGAACTCTAACTTCCTACTAATAAGTAAACAAAGACCTTCTACCTACATACATAGCCACCAGCTCCACCTTATGTAGATATAGATATATATACCATTCCCACCAATAAGAGTATTTCCAAAAGATTTTCTATTTTTAAAGAACATTTTCCATAATTTAGAGACTAGAGAGTACTTATAAATTCAGAGATAAAAAATTTGAAGTATTCTATACTATTTATATTTAACACTTAATTTTACTACTTCCAAAAAGTATTTATTATTTTTTCCGTATATTTTATTTTCACTAATTCCCCTTTAGATTATTATATTATTTTATTTCATTGAAAATTGAAATACTTTAAATACATTTAAGTGTAAACTTATGCTCTAAATTAAAATGTTTATTTAAAGGATCTCTTGAAACATAATTTTAATGTTTAACTTTTTATATAAAAAACATCTTATTTTTATTTTTAAAAGAGTCTCAAACTCTCTACATATTTTGTATATATTAGTCTTCATTAGGATAAAAAAAATTATAAATAATGATACTTGTACATAATGAAGTTACATAATGATTTATATACATATGAAATGTCAAAAAAAGAGTGAGGGAGGATTTGATTTTTTTTTTTTTTGGGTAAAAAATTGTGATTTAATCACATATATATATATATATATATATATAAGATTCACTATTTTATATCTCTTAACCGCCTTCCATTGCATTTTCACCTTCTCTATACAACGGCTTCATCCAACATGGCCAAATCCTTGAAAGCATCATTTCCAAGTGATGCATCCTGCGCAATTATTATACTGTTTCTCATATTGGTGGGCTCATCACCATCGTCGTCACTAAGAATGAGTAATTCTCTAGTGAGAAATAACCAGCTGAAAGACTACCCTTGCGAGGAAATCTATGTTGCAAGAGAAGGTGAAACTGTCCACAGTATCAGCGACAAATGCGATGATCCCTTCATAATCGAGCAGAACCCACATATTCATGATTCCGATGATGTTTTTCCTGGTCTTGTCATCAAGATTACTCCTAAGCCTAGGAGGGTATAATCTTCTTCATCACTGTACTGGAGATTGTAGCCTGTAGGGCCTTTTTCTTTTGTTCTTCAGGAGAAAAATAGATTATTGTACACTTTTGTTATATTCTAGTTTGTAAAGAGATAAAAAAAGAAGAAATTTTATGGAAAATTACTATTTTTCTTATTGTTTATATATCTAAACAATTTCTTGATTGTATAGTAGATTCTAATTAACGTATGGATAGAGAAAGGGTGAAGAAATTCATTGATGTGTATGTGTGCATATTACATAAGGTGTTTCTACTGTTCAGAAATTTGATTTTATTTCTTTTGCAGTATTTTCTTCATTACATAATTTGGAAATATTAAGGTTCTTTTCCTTTTTCTATTTTTTTGTGAAAGGAATAACTGTTTAATTATTATTTATTTCTCAGCCAGTAAAAAGATAAAATATTTATTTTAAAAAGAATAATGTGAGCTAGTTTGGAAATCATCATAAGCATCATTGTGCATATAAAGATATAAACGCTGATGCATTTTCCAATTCGTAACAAAAATGTAATAGAATAAAGCCACTCGTCCAGATTTAAAATTAGGGAAGTGAAGAGACAGACCGATCCGTCAGAAAATGATTGGGTATTTTTTTAAATTTTTTTTTTTCAAATTATCCAATCATGCATCGACACGTGTTCCACCTGGATTTGAGCCTAGACGTAGAGCATGATTGAATGTAATAACTCTCGTGCTCGAGTCTAGCCACCATCTCAGGGCTTTAGATTTGCTCGACTAGGGAGAGATATTTCACATTATTTATGGTACATAAATATAAGTTCTTGTAATTAAAATAATGTCTTGAACATGGTTTAAATTATTGATTTATGAACATAGGATTTTTGGTCTGCAATCTGAATAGTGCCAACTGCAACCGCTTTGGCTAATTGAAAGCATACATTTTTTTAATGTATGTATTCTATTTGGGGATAAACTCCAGAAAGTTATTTCATTAAGGTTTTTTTTCTATGTTCTATAGAACATTAGAACCTGCGCATCTCTAAGTTCCTGGATAAAGTCAACACGTCTATATAAATTAATTTTTCTTACTTTAATTAATAAAATACAGTTCTCATTTTTTATGTTATTTTAATAAAATTTCAATTTTTTTTTGCTATAATGAAAATTTTAAATGGATAGCATGCACCTGTCGTGGACTGCCAAGCGGCCTGTTTAACTCGTCCAAGAACAATCTGGTCTTCCAAATGGAGCCCAATTGGTGAACACCCCCACCCCACCCGGCCCACTCCCTCTCAGTCTCTAACATTTCAACGTCACTACTGATTTCTGTTCCTTCTGTGAGTACTTTTCAGTTCAAATCATAAACAAGAAGCTCTTCCAGGTAAAAGTTCTTTCTTTACTCTACAAATATAATTCAACAGCAATTTCTGTTTTCTTTTACATATTTGTGGGATTTCATTTAGGGTTCTTTAATTCGTCTTTGATGACCACTCAATTACTCATCTGATTATAAAAAATACTGTTGGATGTTGTTCCAATAGTGTATGCGGAAATCTTTTAATTTTGGCATGATCGTATGTATAATATTTGTATTTCAAGAACCCATAAATCGGAAACACAGGCATCATGCATACAAGCTTGAGTATAGTCGCTGCAGAGATCCAGCTTAATGGCAGATTTTTTAAGAAAGGCTATTTAATGGAAGTGTTGCCCTAATTTAGATGCAATATAATTATATTGGTATATCTAATTTCTCCTTTTCTCTGTAGAAATTGACTTGACTCTTAAATAATTAGATGCTTATTGAATTGTTGTCCTCACTATATTGATTGTTCCCCGCTTGCAATTTTTTGGGTTAGAATTGGATTCAGAGATCAAAATAGAGAACCTAGATTTGGTTTTGTTGATGTCAAAATTTGCCGACATCCAAATGTGAAAATGTTGTTAACTTGGTGACCGAGCTGCAAAAAGTTACACGTCTAAGGCGACACTTGGTGGCCGTAGGAATTCCACTGCCTTCAGAAATATAGATATTCCCAAAGCTTTGGTGAGATTTACTCCTAGAGATGAATGATTCAGTGGCACAATGAGATGAGAGGTAGCAAGCAACTGATGTTGAGCTCGGATACCAAATTGTTGAGTTTAAACCCCAAAAGAAAATGATTTTATTGATATAAAATCACTTACACAATTTAAGGCACTCACCACTAATAATACTCAAGGGAGCACTAATTACTCTCACTTATCTATGTACACTTTCTCTCATCACTCATCCATCCATAATGCACACAACCATCTTGTATTTACAGGTGTTAATTGCGGTGGTGGATGGTTCTAGTATGACGGTGGTGAAGTTACAATCCTGATTCTAGATACATCCATAAATGATGGTGGTGATAGTAATTGGATTCTTCTAACATCTTCTAGGCATGGATACATTCTAGATTTTTTCATTGCATTGATGATGAAAGTCACTTGCTGCTCCTTCTTGATTCTTCTAGTATGGCGGTGGAATTGTATCTAGAGAGTTCTTCAATTGATGGTTGGCAGCCTTCCAATAATATCTCTAGATTCTTCTAGGAATGCTTAAGGATTAAGGAATTTGATTAGCAAGGAATCATCTCTAATTTTCTAGAGAATTCTTGGAGCTTCCTCATAGTCGGTGATTACCTTCAATTGAGGGATGCTAGGATGCAGCTTCAGTTATCAATGTCATGGCATTGGATTAGAAGAATGAAAAGTTTTCTGCCAAAGAAAATCTTCAAATACCCCTGTAGATCCGTGGAATGTGGAATCTTCTTAGACTACATAATTATGAGATCCATGTAATCATCTTTAAAAATCCTATATTATTTTGGTCATCCTTTTTCTTTTACGAAGTCAAGTTATTGAGAAAATTTGAATGGAAGTTTCAGTCCAAGTGATCTATTAACTCCTGCTAGAACACCTTGTGTCACGTAGGTTTGTTTGTAAACATTTCATTTTGAATACTTTGTCCTGTTATAAGGTTTGGATTGTTCTCTGTATGTCAGATTGCTCAAGGACTGCACCTTCAAATGATGGATGAGGAGAGAAATGACAGCGATGATAAATCTCTGTCGAGTGATTCTTGTCGCCTTTGGAGCCAATGGCAGTTGCTGGATTCTGTACTTCCTACAGGTGGCTTTGCTCATTCTTGTGGTCTTGAGTCAGCAATGCAAGCTTGCTTGGTCTTTGGCCCTGAAGATTTACGGAAGTATGTGGTCCATGTGTTGGAGAATACAGGAAGTTTACTTCTTCCATTTGTTCACGCTGCAAACATGTCTCCTGACTTGCAGACGTGGCAGAAAATTGATCGGCTGCTAGATGCAACACTGACCAATGAAGTGAGTCGTAAGGCATCAATTGCTCAAGGATCAGCGCTTATGAGAGTTGCTGCAGCTGTTTTTTCAGAAATTCCGTCTATCAAAATGATGAGAGATACATCTTTGGGAAGTTCAATGGTCTCTTTGCACCATGCTCCCATCTTTGGGCTCATATGTGGGCTTCTTGGATTTGATGGTGAAACTTCTCAGAGAGCTTACATGTTCATAACAATGCGAGACGTCATATCTGCTGCGACTAGGCTAAATTTGGTCGGACCCTTAGGTGCAGCCGTATTACAGCATCATGTTGGCCCGATTGCTGAAGATTTGTCAAAGAAATGGATGAACCGTGACGTTGAGGAGGCATGCCAGACATGTCCTCTTCTTGATACTGTGCAGGGATGCCATGGCTACTTGTTTTCAAGACTATTTTGCTCTTGAAGGCTGGAAATGAAGATGAGTAATTGTTGGACTGTATAAAGCCTAATCGTGTTGTGCATTTCTCCTGTGTACTGGGATCGACCTGTCTCACCTAATTCAGTTTTTAGTTGGGAGTATATAGCGCATTCTATATTCGCAGTAACATTGGGCGCCTAATAATAATATGATACATAAACGATGTTTAGGAGGTCCCTTCCTGAGTGACAAATGCACAGAGGCGTGATTTCACTATTGTGTCCTCTTTCTTCTTCATAGTAAAAATGTGCTGCAACGAAAAGTGAACATGGCTATCAAATTGATATAAATCACTATAAATCTGTGTGTTTGCTCGCATGTTGTTTGTTTTCAGATTGCTTGTTATTGCTCTTGAATTCGGAGACTATGATTCAATCCATAACAACAATTTCCAGCAATCAAGCTAATGCTGTCCTATTAAGAATGGAAGGCTTCTGAATTTATTTAGTGGGTCTCTAGAAAGAAGGCATTATCACGATTGTTCATAATGCAAGTCAGAGATGCTGATTTTGCTTGAAGCTTCTGCTTGGATATACTATTGTTGACACGTAGATTCTGAATTTGTGCTCAACAACTTCAAGTTGATTACCTAAGGAGAATGAAGCCTCTGGACCTTCTCCATGGTTTGATTAATATGATTCCAGCTGCATAAGGAAATTAGCAGGCTGTAAGTGTAAGGTATGGAAACCTTTTGTAGAAAATTAACATGGTAGCATTCCTCGAACCTTTTAATACCTGGAACTTTGTTAGCATCATTCTTGGTGTCTCTTGCCGACGGAGTCTTTTTAGAAAAAAGTTATATTTAATCCAAGTTTTGTTTCTTCATTTTTTCAAATATATATGCAGTAACTCTGCATTTTCTCGTCCCTCAAGGAATTTTGTCTTATCGATGAGAAATTTTTGAGCAGGCCATTTTTATTTTGCAAACAAAATATTTTGTATTTTGTTGTCCTTACAACATAGTGTGAACACAGAACACATGCACTGTAATTCAGTATATGAATCTTGAGTCTTGGAGATAAAAAAAAAAAATTGCTTAAAATTTCTTGGTAAAGTTTTTTTTGATTCATACGCCTTGCTTTTGCCATTGGCTTGATAAATAATAGGGTGACTCATACGCCTTGCCTTTGCCATTGGCTTGATAAATAATAGGGTAATTGGCACAAATTATCCATACCTTTCAAGTGTATTGTGGAAAACGTCTATACCTTTTATTTTTTGACATTCTTGCCTCTATTTCCACCTTTCTTTGTGTCGAAGGTCCTTTTCACTGTTATTTGAGTGTAAAATGACCAATATGCCCTCATATTTAAATAAAAGAAAAAAGAAAAAAAGAAAAAATTCAACTATAGGCGAAACTTCTGAAAAAGTGCAAATGCCCCCTGTCCCCCCCAAACTTTATATTCTTCCCACACCTCACCCTCACACCACTGCCATTTGTCGGCCATTTTCAGCCACCTTCCGATCAGCTTGGCAGGCGGACCAACATACTAACTTGAAACCCTCACTTCCGTCCTCACAACCACCCAACAACTGGCCGGAAATCTAAAGGAATTGATCGAAAAATTGTGCCAAAATAAGCTGCTCACACATCATGAAACGGCCAAAAATGGAGGCCGGAAACTCCATTTTCAACGATAGCCATGACACACCCATCCTCCAGGTCGATTATTATCATCATTGCGCTCCTATAGATGTCTTCATATCATCAAACAAAGCTAAAAATCAAAATCTACAGTCTGAAAATCGGAGTTCGCGTTCAGCCGATAGTTCTTGAGTTCAATCTTGAAAATTGATCGTTTGGTTGATGATTTGATGCAATTGATGGAGGACCCATAGTTGTGACAACATTAGTTGACGACTGCTAGAATTGGTGGATTAAAGCCCTGTAGCATCATCAATCGGAAGGGGATCGGCCGAGTTTCTTTGTGTACGAACTGTCGAGGCTGTTTCTACAATTTCTGGCCAAAATTGACGACGACCCATATGTTCATTAGGTTTACCTTGAAGAGGCGGTGCTAGAAGGGGTGGTCCGCAATCCTCAATCGTGACACCGGCGCCGAAAAATGTGTTTGAATTTGCCGATTTCGCTGTTAAAGAAATCACCTGGTTCTACAATTTCTGGTTAGAATTGACAATGATCTATGGCTAATTAGGTTCTCCTTGAAGAGGCGGTGCTGGGAGGGGTGGTCCGTCATCATTGATCATGACGTCGGCGTCGAAAAATGGAGTTGAGTTTGTCGACTTTGCTGTTGAAGTTGCTTGGGCAGCCTATTTGGAGTGATTTTTCGGCCAATTCCTTTAAATTTTCGGCCAGTGGTTGGGTGGGTTGTGAAGAGGGAAGTGAAGGCTTCAAGTTGGTATGTTGGTCCGACAGCCAAACTGATCGGAAGGTGGTTGAAAATAGTTGGCAAGTGGCGGTGGCATAGGGGTGAGATGTGGGAAGAATGTGAAGTTTTGGGGGGCATTTGCAATTTTTTAGAAGTTTCGCCTATAGTTGCAATTTTTTTTCTTTCTTTTTCTTTTATTTAAATAAGAGGACGTATTGGTCATTGTACACCAAAAAAGAGTGAAAATGACCTTCAACACAAAGAAAGGTAGAAATATCGGCAAAAATGTCAAAAAATGAAAGGTATGAGCGTTTTCCACAATACACTCGAAAGATAGGGACGTTTTGTATCAATTACCCATAAATAATATACATTTCTTATTTATCTTTTGGAAAAAAAAAAGTGTGAAATGTCGAGACACACAGGATTAACCAACATTCATAGAAACCGAACCAAGAAATACAGAAAATAGAAGTGCAGAAATAATGAACACAAAGGATTTTTTCGGCCGAAGCCCCAGAGATTCAGCATGAGTGCCTAATCCCCTGTTAAGCATCCACTATCAATGGATACAGTTTGATTACACTATAATGCCCAAAAATTGGCAACAAGATTACACGAATGTTCGATAAATTATAAAGACTAAGCCATGAAGACTTATCTTCTATAAGAACCACAAAGGAAACTACAAAACCACGAAGGAATCAACCACAGATCACACATATCTCATAGGCACCGGACTGCTCACAATGAATCACACAGATTCATAAGAATACTACACAATAGCACCACTCTCCTTTGATTTATAGTATGTAATATGTCTCACAAACATTGAATCACTGAAATCACTCAAGAAATAGAACCCTAGATCACGAAGAAAATGGGGTTTCTCACGCAGAGAAAGAGAGCGAGAACCGGACTTAAAAAATGAAAATTTCTCTAAAAAATTATATCAACTGAAGGGTCAGTCACGAGACTTAGAAGTCTCTAGAATCCAATCAAACGGTCTCCATGTTGCCAGGTGCCATGATCCAGCTCAATCTCTCCACTAATAAAGTTGCAAGATCAAAAACATGACTTCAACAGAAGTACAACTTAATAAGTGTGAGGTAATCGATTTGAAACTCAACATAGTGGAATGTCATCAGTTTCGGAAATTTTAAAGCAAGGTATTTTATGTTGATTTCTCAGTGTCATTGTGGCCCTCTAGGAGAGATCCTACAATAACATAGTTCTTGTCATTCGAGGCAGGGGCGAAGGGAGGGTGCAGGTTTGGGCCCCAGGCCCAATTCATCTATTCAAGGTAAAAAATAAAAAAGTAAAAAGTAAAATTAATGGAATATTTTTTTTATGTATCAGCTCACTAAATTTTTTATCCCCTAACTCTGCTTCTGATTCTATGGATAACTTACATCTCCATAGTTAAATAGTGGTTTTGATTAGAAATTTAAAGTGAGGTGGACTTGGGCTCTTGTGAAAGCTTGTATTCTTGGTTCACATAGATTTGTATTGAAATTTTCAACGATTGACCACCATGCCTGTTGGTTGGTTTATAATTATTTTTTAGATTGATAATTTTGTAATCTTTTTTATAAAAAAACGAGGGACAGTTCTCATTCAATTAAGGGCCTATTTGAAAAAGTTTCAAGGGAAAATTACATAACTACAACATTATAAAAATACATTTCATAAATAACAAACTCATTGAAATATTTCAAAAATCAAATGTTAAATATATTTATTAAATATTAAACTATAATATAATATACATTAATTATTTCCACTCCACGCCACCTCACTCACCCCATCCTATCACTTCACTACACCACCTTCTCTTCATCTCTCCATCGGAGATAGCCATCGGCTCCGGCATTTACTCTGGAGACCGTTCAGGCAGCAGTTTCGGTGACTGGTCCGGCAACCATTCCTAAAACTGTTGCGGTGAACGCTCGGTGACTACTCCGACAAACTGCTCCAGCGACTATTCCACCAATTGTTCCGGCTCCAATGATAGAAAAATTTCCAAAAATTGTGATGGTTGTAGTGGTGCATTGTAGTTATCAGATTTGCAACCGTGTTATCTGTGATCATACCTGTGTTATATGTGACAAATTCACTGACTTATGTTATCTGAGAATCACTGCGACCAACTTTGCCTTCGGTGTGACTAATTGTGACCAAATTTGTATTCAATGTGACTGGCTGTAACCAGATCAATCTCAAGTCACAACCAGTCACAGTCAATACAAAATTGATCACTAACAGTCACAACAAGATCTTGAACAGAAAAACCAGATCTCCAACCACCACAACAAATCTATTCGAAAAAATAATAATCACAAGTACTACTAACATCTTTAACTCAAATTGATGATCATAAATACTACATTCACCTTAGATCCACAATAATCATCATTACCATAACCTCCACTAACCCTTCAAAAAACACCAACCAACACCATCACACTTCTCCTGTGAAACTCCGGTGAGAGAAGTAGTGGGGGGTCGGAATCTAGATGGTGGGTGAGGAAGAAGTCGTAGAGCTGATTTTTTGGTAAGAGAGTGCCGAACTAATTTTTGGGGAAAGAAATAGAGTGTGTGGGTTAAAAATTGATATAAGATCTAGGATAAATTGATACGAGGTTTGTGACCAAGTTTGTATTCAATGTAACTGTCCATGACCAGAATAATCTCAAGTCACAACCGATCACAATCAACACAAAATAGGCTACAAACAATCACAACCAGATCTCGAACAGAAAAAATCAGATCTCCAGCCACCACAACAGATCTGTTCCGAAAAATAATAACAACCACCACTACTAACATCTTTAACTGAAATCCACAACAACAATCATCACCACCATAACTTCCACCAACACCTTCAAAAAACACTAACCAATTGATTATTGAATATTTCTCAATAAAGATTTCCAAGATTCTTATTCACTGTGCCAAAAAGGAAAATGGTTGGGTGGGTGGTGGTAGAAAAAGAGAGAGAGAGAGAGAGAGAGAGAGAGAGAGAGATGATAGGGCGAAGAAAGAGGTGGGAAAATGAAAATACATGGGGCTTGGATTTGGGAATGAAATGTGGATGGAATTAGGAATGGGCTTCACTGTGCCGAAAAGGGAGATGGTTGGGTGGGTGGTTGTAGAGAGAGAGAGAGAGGGGTGGAAAAATGAAAATACCTGGGGCTTGGATTTGGGAAGGAAATGGGTGGAATGGGCGGTAGTACGTTGGTTTAATTAAATTTTCATTAATTATAATTATTAAATTTAATTAACACCTGATTTGTGAAATGAAAATTAATCGTCCTTATTTTTGAAAATTAACTTTTAAATGTAGGTTTCTAGGTAATTTTCCCAAGTTTTTACTTCTTGAAAAAAGGCTTCGCAATAAAGTGATTTCAGTTCCCTCTTTTTAAAAAACTCTTCTTATCAAACAATAGTTATAGAAAATTATGCAAATAAGTTCAATAATAATGTTTTTAATTTCAAAAGCACCTTTTGCTTTTCAAAAGCGATGCCAAATATGTTTGAACTTCTTGAGCATATCTGCTTTGTATGTTATAATATCTCTAAGATACTTTCTAAATATGATATGATCTCTATTTTAAAGAATCAATCCTTAAAATCATATTTCAAGAGATTTTTTAAATTAGCATTTTAATTTAGATAGTGGTTCTGCTCTTCAAAGTTGAATAGATAAACTCACTTTTTATAATTAAATGCATTCAAAGTGTTTCAATTTTTAATATAGAAATACTTTAAAATTTTAAATCTTTAAATTTATAGTTGTTCTCCAAATGATAGAACATGATATTTAAAAATAGTGACGTTCTTGGAGATGTTCTTATTATGCTAAATTTTACTTGAATTAAAAAAAAAAAGTACATATTTATGTTTAACGTCTTGTTTTAGTTTATAAAATTATGAAAATGAGATTTTATTTATTGATAAGTTAGCATTTATCAATATTTAAATTATATACATTATATATATAATTAACTAAAAATATTTTGAATCATTTATTAACAAATTCTGCAGCAATGTTCAGTTTAAATTTTTAGTTACATATTTTGAATCATTTATTAACAGATTCTGCAACAATGTTCAGTTTAAATTTTTAGATACATGTTTATTCAAAATTGTATATGCACAAAATTTCAAGTATAAATTTATTATCTATACTAGCGTTTCAAATTTTATTGCAAAAAAATAATAAAGATGTACTTTAAGAATAAAAACGTTTATAAGTAATTATAGGCTGCTCCTTTTTGGTTCAACTAAAAAAACTAATTAAAATCGAATTAAATGTTTCAATAATTATCCAACTTAAATCATAGTCATGGTTTACTCACTACACTTTTCCACTCTATCCACCACCCTCAAAAATTCATTAGCTGATTTGTTGACGTGGCTAACGAAAATCCAACATGACAAGTTATGGTCAATCAAACCAATATTTTATTACTCATCCAACTTATACTTGGTCGTGGTTTACTCACCGAACTTAACAATACTTCCAAATGGTCACCATTCTTTGAGACATTGCGCTCCATCCATCATTTGCTAGATTACGTTCCATTTGTTACTAACTTATCGCACTAAAGTCCCATGGAGCAAGTTACGATTGTTAAAAAAATTGTAACTCATCCAAATCATCAAATTATCAAAATTACCATACTTGCAATGCAATTTTCATGGCCCCATAACCTTCTTTAAGCCCCAAAAATGCGTCCTCAATTTCAATACGAAAATACTAGCTCCCAATTTACTCATCTCACCGACATACAATTAAATTGTGCAATAAGATAGAACCGACTGTTGAGAAGAATGCAAGAAGCTATTAATTGCAAAGTTATATTTTCCAATTGTACCATCTGTTAGACGTCTCTCTAATTCTAATCTTTTGTTTTTTGCATACGTGTGTCTAACTATTTGAAAAACGATATGTCGTTGAACTCCGGCACAACCCATTACGTATTCCAACTATACTCCGGCCATCAAAGTTCGATTACATTTCCTTTCTCAAATTGTTGCACGCTTGCAAAAATGAAAGGTTGGGATTAAAGAGATGTTGAGCAAATAGTCTAACTGGGGGATAGGACTTTTATAAGTAGAGATTCTCGCATACTTCTCAATAATCGATTCTGTTTCATTACATAATTTAGTAGTACATAAGTTAATTGGGAGACTATGATTTTTCAGGATTGAAATTGAGGACGCGTTATTGGGGCTTAAAAAAGTTTTGGGGTTGCGAAAGTCGCATATCACATATAATGATTTTGGCGACTTGATAATTTGGTAGTGTTGTAATTTTTTTTAACAATAGTATCTCGTTACATGAGAATTTTTTTGCAATACACTAACAACAAAAGGGAATGAAATATGGTGGATGATAAATGGAGTAAAACATCTCAAAGATGAGTGTACCATTTAACAAGTATTTTGAAGTTTGATGAGTAAAATATAACCAAATATAAGTTGGATAAGTAATGAAATTATGGTTTGGTTGAGTTGTAATTATTTTAATAATTGTAACTTGTCAAATGGGATTTTTGTTGGTCACGTCAGTGAATAAGGTAACGAATTTTTTAGGGTGATGGATGGAATGGAATAAAAAAAAGTTCATTGAGCATTGTGAAGCACTTTGAAATTTAGTAAGTAAATTGTGATCATGGTATAAGTCAGATAATTATTGGAACACTTAATTAAAATTTCAATTAAAGTTAATAATAAAATTTAACTATACATACAACTTTAAATAGAGATGGTAGAACAATCTGTCCCACCCCAAATGGGGCCAAAAAACCCCTCCCCAACGGGTTGGCGGGGCGAGGCAAGAAGGAAAAAAAAATTAATTACACAATTTAATTCTATCTGTAGTTATTTATTTTTGGACATTGTTTGTTTCGAGTGTTTACTATGGATATTGGCGTTGTTAGTCTAAGTATTATTTACTTTGGATTTTAAAATTTTGAATTTATATTTTACTTTGTAATAATAACATAATTCGAAATTTTAAAAAAGTAAAATAAATAAAGAAATAAAATAAATGGGACAGCAAATCGGGCAAGCCCCGTCATGCTGCCATCCTTAACTTTAAATACACATTCCATTAATTTTTATTAATATTATGTATTAAAAATCTGATTTTTATCAAAAACAAACAAATGATAAACTTATTAAAGGTAGTTAATTATGAATTGTTTAACTGGTGAGAAGTTTCGTAAACTAATTCTAATCGTTTTCCCATAAATTGTTATCAGTAGATCCTAAGAACACGACGTATATCATATGCATTCGTCTAATGAACAATGTTATATGTACACATAGTATTACATCCTCTCACATGGAGGGATTCACATATAATAAAATATTCGTGGACTCCCTTTATATTAGAGGGTGTAATCTATTGTGTACATCATGTACCTATAGAATTAACCTCGCCTAATACCTTTCAGTTAAACAGGCCAAATGAGGTAAGCCACGTGACAAATTCTACTTCCAGCCAACGTTTGTTAAGGCTTTCAATTTGTTATTAAAATTTCCCCTTTTATTGGTATTTCGTCGACACATCACATCATCGTACGATGATCTGGACATACAACCAAGAAAATTTTGCCTTATTTCTTTCTTAAAATTTCCCTTTTTATAAGCTCTTAAATAGTGCCTAGAAGACATCTCCTTATCGGCAATTTTTCTTTCTTTCTTTCCATTTTTTGGGCGTTTACGTTTGTTCATTTTTTGTGGCTGGACTGTGTTGATACTCAAACAAGAGCATAATTACAGACGTTGCTAGACAAGTGAGTAAATGTCGGGTTCTGTGGTCTGAAAATAAAGAGATTGATGCATCAATAAGGAAGAAATCCTTTGTGGCTTTGTTCTTCATATTCTTTTCTTTTATAAAATTTTAAACAAATTCCTTGATCCTTTATAAATCTGTTTTTCCACTCTCAGGGGGTTTGATGCTCTTCAGAATACTGGTACATAACAGTCGTTTCTTGTCTTATATTGTTTGGTATTTCTGTTTTTGCTTTGCATCAATCTTACCTTTCTTATCTACAAATTTTCCATGCTGGCTAGGGTTTCTGGATTTTAGTTTATTTTTCTCGTTGATTGACTAGCAGCTGAGTTTTTGGCTTGGAAATTTATTAGGGTTTTGGGAGCTTCTGATTATTTTTACACAAATTTGAACACAAAATTTCCTTGCCGTTGTAGAATTCTCTTGGAAACTAAATGGTGAAGAAGGATTCATACATTTGACACCAAATTTATCAGAATTATCTGTGTGATTTTACTTAGAAGCCTCTTTCTCATTTCTTGTTTTAAATTTTTTGACAGATCTTAAGTTTCTCCTAAGCTGCTGAGCACAAGAGCCACGTCCAGGTAATTATTTTAAGGTCATTTCAAAGTTATTTTTTCCTCATCAGGGTTACACTTATTTGACAGAAATTTTGGTTATCTTGCAGAAAATGGTGAGAGGAAAGATTCAAATGAAGTTTATTGAAAACGAATCAAGCAGGTTGGTTACCTTCTCAAAACGCAAAAATGGACTGTTAAAGAAAGCTCGTGAGTTATCAGTACTTTGTGATGCTGAAGTAGCTTTGATTATTTTCTCACAAAAAGGAAGACTTTTTCAGTTCTCAAGCTCCAAGTACGTTTTTTTTATCTCTCAATTCAATTTTTAAATTTTTATTGTACGTATCCCATTAATTTCACGTACACATTTCTATTGCGTAAAATTGTACTTAGTTGAATGTGCTTTCTACTTTGCTATACTTATAAGTACATATTCTTGTTTTTATATGTATAATATCATAATGCTTGATGAAGAAATAGGATATGGGGTTAATGTACTTTGAGAGATTTCCAGTACTTTGTTAACAGCAGCTTACATTCCTTAAGCTTCCCAGAATCAATCTTACTTTGTTAATATACAAAGATTGCTCGATTTCGCTGACTTAAAAAATTTTGTTTGGAACATGACTAATTCTCGTAAAATTGCTAAGGTTGCGAGAAACTTAGGGATCTCCTTTTGTGTAGAGGATGTATTTTAGTGGGTTCATTTCGACTGTCGTTCCTATCATGAGCAATAATTATTTTGGACCAAAACGTTGTGTTTGTTGTAGACTTCTTTAGAAAAATTTATAGGAGGTGAAAGCTTGTTGAAACAAAAATTTTTGTTTGAAGATTTAATTTAAACAAGCCTTAGTTTGGCAAATTTTTTGATGGTTTATAAAGAAGAATTAATAGTAAGACGAGTGGTAGTGAGTTCCACGAAATATATGGTTAATAATGATAGTAGTTATAAATATGTAGTTGAAATTAATGTTTTTGACTAAATCTTGTAAGACGGTCCTACCGGAGGACAAGGGTAGGGTGAATCTCCATAACGATTTTTATAGATCATATACATATTTGAATCAAAACGGAGGCTAAATGAATGTATTCCCTTTATTATAACCTATGTTTTTATCGAAATTGTTCACACAATGTTGGTACTTATGCTATAGGTTACTAGCTACCATATGTTGTGATTTGATGTTTATTTGTTTTCTTTTCACCAATTACCTCCAAAAAAATATGGTCATATTCATATTCATATATCCTTTCGTCCATTCATGCCTCTTGAACTGAATATTTTCATGCCATTATGCCAGAAATAATGCAATCAGTCTCACTTGTACTCATTGCACCAATCAGTTTTGTTACATAAGAGTTTATAATTGTCTCTTTGAAGTCAGTAGCTAAATTTTACCGTAAAAAATGACTTCCTCCATTCATGCTTTTTTCACTCTCAGCAAAATCTGCAGAACAGTGCTCGTGATTTACCTTCAATCCTTCAAAGACGTCAATCATGGAATAAGTAGGAAGATTTTAATTTCTATATTAAGTCTACATGCATGCATATGTGCCTGAGTACTTGTGCTGTTCACGGGTACATGAAACCAGCAACATTGATACTGCATGTTAGTGCAATCATAACCTATTTTTTGGGGAAAAAAATTGGTTAAAAAATTAATACAAATATATATATATATTATAGATTAATCGAAAACAAGATGAATTAAAAAAAGCATGGGAAGAATAAGAAATATTCTTTGTTGCAAGGGCAACTGCTTCAAAGCTCTTTGCTAATGGTAGCCTGACATCTTGGCATTTCTTTACATCTTTTTAAACTAAAAAACCTTTCCTCTCCACAAAGGATCTTAAATAATGAGTATGTTTCGTCTTTAATTTTGTGCTATGCATCTAATCTCTACCATAGAGAATTCATGTTTTGCTAACCTCTCGCTTCTCCTAGTAAAACCGGGAGCGAAGGAATAATATAGTGTGACCCACTTACTGTGAAAGCTAAACCCAATTTAGTACAGAATTTTTTTTTTAAAACCTGCATGGGGTTTTTACCCCGAGTTTAATTAAGAGCTTTACAGGTAAAATCTTGAAGTTCACTTTATTTCAATCTTTTCTTCAGAGCAATTTTCTTTTCAAAGATTTCCAATGTGTTAAAAAACCTAGGCTGAGCTGCTAGCTACTTGTCCTATCAAGATCCTCATATATTTTTCTATTAAAAATCTTGTGTGACAGCAATGTGTATTCCCTCATTTTCTTTTACTTACGTTGTTTCTGTGGGAATTTCCCTACTTTCGAGGGAGAGTTGTTTACTTTGCTTTTTGTCCTAGCATGTGACTTAGTCCAACATAGAATAATAAATCGGAAAAGTAAGTCAGGTACTATATAATGGAATGCCTGGCTAGAAATAAGTGCCGAGAATAATATTCTCCAGGAAAAAGGGAGAAAAGGATAGGAAAGGAAAAAAAGAATAATAATTTTTTCCTTATTTCTCAAATTAGTGATCATATTGTAAGTGTGTGTTCTTGAGTATAATTGTGATTTAATATATATATATATATATGGCCAGTGATTTATATTAGATATTAGAGTATTTTCATGTTCTTTATTGTTGTTACTATTTCTATCTTTTGTTTTTCTTAATATTTTGCATTTGCAAGAAGAACCTGATCATGGTTAATTTGGAAACAGGCTTAGGTTATTCTAATGTATTGATCCATGCAACTATCTCTTATAGAACTTGGTTTATCAAATTTGATTTATTAATGTATTGATCCATGCAAGTATCTCCTATATTGTATTTTTTCTAGTTGCAAATAATAGATTTATTCTCAGGCACAATATTGGACACAATTTAAAAGTAAATTTGATAGTATTTCAGTTTCTTTTATTTCTTAATATTGTCTTGTATTCTACCACCACCCCGCTAAACAAACTATGTAAAAACGACAAAAATGTTCGACTATCTCTAGTTTCTACATTTTGATATAAAACAAATGTGTTGGGATTCATAAATCATATAGAATCTACCTAAAGACTGTTAAAAAATTTTGTAACCTTTACATATGTTTATAAAAATTTTTGTAACCTTTACATATGTTTATATTCGTTGATGAGAAAGTTGAAATTTGATTAGTGTGGTTTAAAATTTCAGTCTTTATGCATTTAGCTTCCCAAATTGAAAATATGGATTCTCTCTTTTCTTTTTTCTTTTTTCTAGCTGAAAGCATTTTTTTTTCAGCATGGAAAATACAATTGAGAAATACCTTGAACATGGAAAAGAAGAGGAGACCACAACTAACAACACTGAAGTTCAACAACATGTGCAGGTTTGAAATATTTGTCATCAATTTTGTCGAAATATCTCAACTGTTTATCAGCCATTTCGTGCCAAGTAATTTACATTATACAATGTTGCCTTTTATTGGTAGTGGCGAATAAATTATTTAAGATTAAATTTAAATAGATAAATATATCTATTAACAATTTAAATTTAAATAGATAAATATATCTATTAACAATTTAAGTTTTGAATAAAAACGATCAACATTGTATTAGAGTAAACAGAGGTGGTCATAGTAAGTCTCAATCCTGCATTTAAGAAAATTGTACACGTGTCACGTTTTGATAACAGTACTTGAGTTATATGTGAAAGAGCGTGCTAATATATATGTCTTCTCTCTTCTAAGAGCCTTTAGATGAACTATTTAAGATGTTAGAATATACTTAAAATCAAGTCTTATCACTGTCACTTATGAAATTTGTACACAAATCAAACCCTAATCTAACTAAAATAGCTTAAATTATTATATGAAGTGGATTGAACGAATTTCACAAATGCCTTGTGACCAAGTCTGTTTGTCATCCGTATATAAATCTTATGCTCTAGAAATGACAAAAAATAAACCTGTCAAATCCAACGGGGCGGGGATTACTCGCTTATTCGGGTCGAGACGGGTACAGGTAACACTCGCCCTACCCCACCCGTTTATTATTATTATTATTATTATTTTAAAGAATTCAATAATTTTAAAGAAAAACTCTACGAAATTTCATTAATTCTAAATAGAAGATGACAGCTAAGATTATTTAAAAAATATGATAACAAGAAAAGCTTTAGTTTATCAAATATATTCACATAATTTAATTTTTAAAAATAAAGAAATTAATTAAAAAATTTAATAACTATATTATTGTCTCACTTTAATAAATGATCAATAAAATGAATTATTAAAAAAAAAAAAAGGGATTCGTAAACCGTCCCGACCCATCTTAAACGAGTAAGTGAGTAACGGGGCGTAAAATTGTCTGGCATTCCCCAATCCTGTTGCCATCCCTATTATGCACGTGCTAGGATTAAAGGGGTAGTTCAATCCAAAGCTTGTTCGTTGCTCTCTCTCTTTTTTTTTTCTTTGATATCCAGGTATCCCAACTTACACTAAACTAAATCCTGGAACCCCAAGACCCTTGCCCCTAGAACTTTGGAGGGGTAAATCGCAGGTTATGCCTCAACTGGATCACAGGTTTCCCCTCTGCCTGTACACTTCTGCATACAAGAGATCCTCCTTCAAAGTGATTGCTCCATACCAAATAAATCTGGCCGCAGGTTCCCACCAGGATTCGAACCTCCACCCTGCCGCTGGAAGCAAGATAATGTTGATTGATCCACCATTTGAGCTGTGCCCTGAGGGGCTTGTTCGTTGCTCTTGATAGTATTGATTATGGTAAGTTGTGAAATATGATTGATGACCTTAAGAGAGAATAACTCTAGATTTAAGGCCTCAATTCAACCTTGAGGCCAAGTGAAAATCCAGAATACAAACTTATACTGAACTTTTAAATTACAAAAAATGGTTGAATATTGTATATTCTAACGATTATCTTAATAAGAAATTAAATCATGCATATAATTCAAATCAATAAGCCCCATTTTAGTATAATTACTCAGAGTTGAACATGCATTACATGTTATTCTGACATAATTTATAAATGTTGTAAAAGTAATATTTGATACCTATTTGTTAGGAGGATTTGATGAGTCTTAAACGGACTAAATAAAATAAAATTTAGGATATAAATTTAAGAGAAAATTTTACTTTCAAAACTTTACTTCCATGATTCAATTTTTTTGTGATGATTAAATATTACAAATGAGCAATATTTTTATACTACATTTGATACATAAGAATTAATTACTAATACATGAATTTAAACACCCATTCAAATTTCTAGATACATGAATAAAATATATTCATATATATCAAGATTCATCAAGTCAAGATTTATAGTTTAGATTAATATAAATATTAATTAATTGAGATTTAATAACACTAAATTTATAATTTTGTAATATTTAATACATATTGTAAAACGAAAAGTAATGTATTATTAAAATAATTGTAGTAGGGTTAAATCGTCCAATAAAACTAATAATAACATAAATTTCTTAAGAAACTGAAGAAAAATCCACCTATTTTCTGTACCACGAGTTCATACTAAATCCAAACAAACAAGGGAAAGAAAATTAATGCCCAACGATGCAAAAGAGATGATGATTGATATTATACAATCTAAGTTGAATGACTATTTCACTTATGTAATTAATTTTATTATATTTTTAACGACATATTTCATTTAACTTTTTAACTTTATGCCGAAAGAAAGAATAGTAGCATATGTATTTTTTCTTATCATATGATGTTATTGTTGGAATTATTTTTTTCTTTATTTTTTTGTCAAGTTTATCTGTATCCAGATTGAGAAAAAAATTCTGCATCTCAATTAATGTCTCAACCATAATTATATTTTCTTTGTGAATAGACTTTTAATCCATCAGTAAACACTAAATGAAAGCATTAAAGTATTCATATCTTTGATGCATGAGCTAAACCTAGTACTAATCTATCAATTCCACGAACTGAAGCTTCAAACCATAAGATCTTTGATATTCTCCTAGGTGCTATTTCAGTATGTTTTTATTGAAAATTCAAGAACCATCAACTGAAGCTTCAGACCATCCAACCTTCACATTCATGCAATCTTCTTTGATGAATTCCAAAACTACTTTCACCCTCGTTTAGTTTATATCTAAGTCTCTGTTCGGCTGCCAATTTATAAATGGTTTGTAAATTTAGTGAAAGTAAAAGATTAATTTTAACTACATATATAACTACTACTCATTTATTATTTATACATTTTGTGGAATCCATTACTATTTCTCTTTATAAATGATTTATAAATTAGCTAAATAGAGGCTAAGTGATATTGCAACAACGTAGTGTAACGAACAAAGACACAGTAGGTTTGATACGAAAGAATTTCGAATCTATTTCGGAAGAGTTTGATCCAATTAAGTGTTAGATATTTTTCATCGTTTTGCATGTATTTATTTTTGTTTTGCGAATGATTTGCCGCCCCGACTAGTGTTTGCCTCCAAAAGAGAATTTTATTTTCAGAAGTCTTTAAATAGGTGCGTCTGTTCGTTTTTTAACAGTCACCTCCAGTAGATGTATGCAAAGATTTCAAGGAACACACCTATTCAAACGGTTGTCTCAATTTCTATAAATTCTGGGCGAATTCTCGTTTGCAAAATACATTAAAAAACTTATTCTTCTTTTTTTCTCTTGGCATCAATAAGTTATTTTCGAGTGTTTTCTTGGTTTGATCAAATAGTCACAATTTGAATCAAACATCTCCATTGTATCCTGAGAGAGATTTTCTATCATACCCCAGTTGTGACTTTGTTGGATAGGGGAGAAACATCTCTTAAAAGATAACGTTTTTTCGTGCCTTAGAGTTCATTAAGTATTCAGATTTCCCTATATTTTTCTCAACATTAAGTAGATAAAAAACGTTTTTAATTCTTTCCAAATATGGCAAAAAAAAAATTATAGAATTAAAAAAATAAAGAAAGCAACTAACAAAAGGCTTTTGATCTTTTTCCAACTTGTTGGAAAAAATTTCCCCAAGACGCAGTTCAGACAAAGAATACGAAAAAAGATAGAAAGAGGAAAACATAATTTTAACGTGTTTTGAAAATTTGTCAACGATAGACTTTATTAAATTAGGAAAGAGCCCAACATTCATCTGTAAGCACCTCTTCATATATATTCGGGTTGTTTTCAACCGTCATGATGGTGAATCCACGCCATCCCCAGTAATCAATAGAGTCATTTAATTCTTGGTCCTTTGTTATCTTCATGCGTGCCCTTCCATTCTTGCTTTAGCATCCTCTTTGTGCAATTTTTGGGCTTTCTTTGGGTATAGCAGTTTGGAAATTGGTGAATCTGTGGTTGATCCGGTCTCTTAGTCTTTTGAGCCTCGTAGATCGCAAAAATCTCGACAGGCTTTGATAGATTTTGGTTTCAATTTGTTGTATACTTGCCGAACTACTTGGAAGAAAATCAGGTTCAATTTTCCACACAGTTAATTTCCATAACATAGCCTCCTTCTTTGTCTGGGTTCTGTTAGGTCTTTTATTCATCTTCTATTTCGAGTGCTCTACAATCCATGGATTCTCATAGTGCTACTATTAACTTAGTGTATCCTCGACAGGCTAGTTATTAAAAATCGCTCGAGGATCTGGTTTTGCCTTGTTCAGTCGTGGTGGTGGTCATATACGAGTCATACAGCTGGGTGATTATTTCTTTAGAACCAACGTTTAATTGTTTGGTTGATTTAGTTGGCAAGCATCGTCAACGAAATTATGGGGCATAGTTTTGGCCTTGGTAGAGAACATTTGCTTGGGTCGTTTCAGTTTTCAATCTCATTTTAGATTTTACAAACATCATATTAAGTTTGAGGGATGTTAAAGACATCAAAAATTATTTTCTTGATTTATTTAGATTATTTTCTTAGTATGTAACACTATTTATAAGGTCATTCCTTTGAATAAAAAATAAAATTGATACTTTAATGAGGCATAAAATTAGCATGTTTTGATGAAGAAGTTGATATTAGGAAATATTTGTTTGAATTTGAAATAATAAAGTTTGAACCAACTAACATATAGAGGGGGAGTGAATAGATATTTATGCGGAATTTAAATTGATCAATTAATAAAAGCAACAAGCCACAATTGTTATTTAATCCAGATGAATTCACATGCACAACTATACTATGTTGAATTATCGCAGTTAACAAATTGCTGAAACATAAATAATTCCAAAAAGTTGTTGATGGAGAAAACCCCTCGCGGGATAAAAATTCGTTGCTCATACCAGTAAGAATCTGCTATAAACAAATCAACTTACAATACTATCAAACTCAACTAACTCTAGTATTTTTTGACCTCGTGACTGTAATCACCAAAGCCCTCATCGATTGCATGCTCCTACACCAACTTTTGGCCTTTTGAATTCATGCTCCTACACCAACTTTTGGCCTTTTAAATTCGTCTAACTCTGTGGATCACTGAGAACTTGTTCTCCTTCAACCAGAACTCCGGTTACCTTCCTTGATTTTCAGAGCATTGACAAATTATGTGGAAGAATGTGTTTTGATGTTTTAGATTATGTAAATTTGATGTTTTTTCAATGATATGGCAAAATCAATAGAGTGATTGAACTATTTGTATGATGTGTATGGAATGATTTTTTGTTTAACTCAATGTTCAATCCATACAATTCTGAAGTGAAGCGTAGGTATATGTAATATGAAAGCTTTGGGTAGTATGGGCCAGATAAAACTCTTGAAAAACGCGAAATAGGATTTCTTGAGAAACACTATTGCTCAAGCGAGAGCCCAATGACACGCGAGCGATAGGTGCTTCGCTCAAGCAACATCTTAGGGGTAGGCTAGCATAAATCCAGTAACATTTTTCCTCTTTCCATAGACGATTCCAAAGACTCCCAACTCATCTATACAACCTACCACTTGACTATTTGACTTTTTAATACCCTTTTACAACTTTTTATTTTTTTGTCTAAAGATTGCCAACATCTCCAAAACCTAACAAAATTGAATAGAGTTGCGAGGAAAAAAAGGAGAAAGGTTGTTTCTGGTTCAATAATATTTAGGATGTAAGAGGAGAATGTGTATCACTAAAGTGTCAATGAGGTTGCATCATAAATGGAGTCCAAATATTCTCCGTGTTTATGGAAAGATGAAAATTATACCTATTACCTATTTGATTTGGATTAAAATCAAATTAAAATTTCAAATCAAATTCAACAATTAGTGTTAATCATATATTTCATGGGACTCGTAACTTTTCAACCATACTTGTCATCAAAATTTATTAAAATCTACTAAAAATTTGATTTTAATTTACAAGGGCTTTACATATAATTGATTCTATCGCTACTCTTTTACGAATTACCTTTTAAAACAAAAATGTAATATTAATATATTATTCGAGTTATAAAAACTAAAAAGAGCATTTTGATCATTATAATGCTCAAACAGGTAATTAAATACTAAGATTAATATTTTCAAACAAGTTACCATCTTACAAGAAGTATGTTATGTGTAAAATTTTAAATTGACTGAAAATGAAAAATAATAAACAATAAGGTTTTGAGCTACATCCGTGATAACATTGATTTTTAAGATGAAACCTTGTCTTAATACTAGGTATGCATACATGTTTATTCATCAACATCATTTGGTTAGTGTTTATAACAAATATAAATGAATATTGGATAAGTGAATAATACTTGCGGTTCACGTGAAGTTGTAAATTAGTTGCAGTCTTGCAGATAGTTTTCGAGAACAATAATTAAAATGTAGAAAGTAAGAAGACTTATCAAACTATGGAGACTCGTGATAACACGATGTTCTAAAGCAAAATTGCTTCTTGTTAATTACTACGATCTTTTTGGACAATCGCTCCACGATACAACAAATTAAATAATACTAGAATAGAGGTTGTAAAAATTACAGAAGATAAATATGATTTTTATTTAATTTTCAAGAAAACAATGTGCACATATAGCCCAAAAAATAACTTTCAAGATTAATTCGAAATTAATAAAATGAAACTCTTAGCTTTATTATTCCACTAAATTATCCAAAAGTTGCCTCTAACAGTTTAATCTTACTGGCTAGCTTATTTTATTTTTTATTATTGTGAACTGCCTCTCTATTCTTGGATTAGGCCAAATCTAATTGTCTTTAGGCCATGCTGTTTGGGCCACCAGGTTCTATCCTTTAAGAAAAACGTGACTTTCTCTTAAAATTGTGAGATGAGATGAATTTCTGGCCCTACATCTGGCGTTATTTTGACCGTTGGATCTGGATCTTTGGTTGGACTATATATCGCCACCTGTGACCCTTCGTGGCATTGTGCAGTCACTTTCTAGGGTTTTCTTTCGTCTTCTCTAAGAGGTATTTCATCTTCTTCATGATTTCTGATTTTCAATCTCTGTAAAATCTTAGTGATGTTTAGATTGTATTTTATATACAATTTCAGAGATTGTGAGAAGAGCAATTTTTTCTAGAAGGGAAGCGAAAAGAAAACTTAAGTGAAGAAATTTGACATTCTTGAATCGATTCTTTGTGATTCTTAGTGGATTTGAGTCTAATCTACTTGGTAGATACTCAACGGGTGAGTAGACTTTAGCTGAACATCCAGGCTCTAAGAAGCGAAAATTCTTGGTGCGTTTACTTTCTGCAATTTTATTTGTTTTCAGCAAATTGTTTTTGTATACATATCAATCGTGAGACCAACAAGTGGTATCAGAGCTCCTTTTTGAAATGCTAGGGTTAGGATTAAAAGTTTTCTGAAAACCCTAAAATTGTAGATAAGAATTTTTTTGAAAACTTTTTTTATTTTTTTACTTATTTTTTTTTAACAAATTGTGTTTTTTGAAACTTCTGGCTGAGATTTATCTTCGATTCAATTTTTGATTCGATCTTTAAATACTTCGTGATATTGTTGGTTCTTGTTTCTGAAAGAAATTTGTGGTTTCTTCTGGGTTCTTGAAGTTCTGGTTTTTTTTATTGCTACAGAGTTGTATTTTTCAAAACTCGTTCTGTGTGACGATGAGTTAACTTAACTCACCACGATTTCTGCTAGTTTCTTGTGACTCACTACTGAGTTACACTAAGTTAATGTGGCTCGTTGGCTTCTTGTTCAATATTTTGGACTTTGCAACCGATTTTGGTATTCCCTTACTACCTTCTTTGCTCTGAAACATTAAGGTTTTAGTTCTTGTATGAATCCCTTATACTCTTATTTTTCAGTCAATTATTACATTGTTTATTGCCTATCTTGATTTGATTATTAAGGTAAGTGATCTACTGCTACCTTCATTTGTTCAAGATCTCCTACGAGGATCTGGGAATTTGAAGGGGTAGTGGATTTACGGGTCACAACTCCTTAGCCCTATCAAATTGGCTGCCTAACCCGATTTAATTTTTCTTGTTGATCAATTGCATATCTTAATACTAGACTAGGATATTTAAATCTTTATTGTTCTCTCACACTGTCTATACTTATCATATCCTATGTGGCATACAAACTTGAATCTATGACTTTATTTGTAATCATGACAACTGTACAAAAATTTGAAGTAGAAATTTGGAGAGGGACTGGAGATTTTAGTTTGTGGCGCTAGAAAATGAGGGCTCTATTATTACAACATATATGTGCTGGGGCAATTGATAGGACATGGGGTACTGAGATTAGTGCCTATAGAAGATAGGAATTGGATGAGATTGCTTGAAATTCTATATTCTTGCACCTGTCTCATTAGGAAGGTTGGAGAAACTATTAGTCTTTGGACCAAACTTGAGTCCCTATAAACCTAACTAAATCTATGCCTAACAAATGTTATCTTCTAAGGCAATTCTACAATTTAAGATTTGATCCCTCCTCAAATTTAGAAGAAAACATTGATAAATACATAAGATTGATTCAAGAATTAATTAACTATGATGAGAAGTTATATGAAGATTAATAAGTTGTTGCTCTGTTAGAAGCACTAGGTGATAAATACATAGATCTAAGAAAAGTTTTAGAGTACAGTATAATTGATCTAACTATTAATATTGTTATATCATCTTTAAGGAACACAGAATCTGAATCTAAAAATCCTTAGTTTGGAGAAGGTCTAAATATTAGGGAAAAGGTAAATCAAGACAAAAAGAACAATCAATGCAATTTCAACTCACACAAGAAAGGAAAACCTCAATTTCCAAAATTCAGGAATCAGAATAAAACATTAAATCACAATCAAAACCAAAGTTACCAACCAAAAAATGTTATTATTGTGATAAAACAGGACATCTCATAAAAGATTGTTTTAAGAAAATATCTTACATGAAAGGAAAAACAAACTTAGATGGGTCTACAGCTATTGCCTACAGTAATGAACTTGACATTCAGGGAGTTGTCCTGGTTACCACATCCAAAAGAAACCTAAATGAATGGGTTTTAGACTTTGGTTGCTCCTTTCATATGTGTCTCATTAGAGAATAGTTCACTAGCTTTACTAAACTTAGAAATTGTCAAGTTCATGTGGGAAATAATATGACTTGTCATGTAAAAGGTATTGGAAACATTAAGCTTTTGCTAGAGAATAATAATAATACCCTTGAACTGTCCCAAACTAGGTATGTACTTGATCTTCAAAAAAATATGATCTCTCTTGGGCAGTTGGATAATGAATATGAAATTAGGATCCATAAAGAATTAACCAATATAAGTCTAAACTTTAAAGAAATAATTTCCTCTTCTAAATCTAATGGGATTTTCACACTGCACTCTGAACCATTAGTTAGAAACAGCTCTACAGTTGTGAGATCTCATAATAACAAAATCCTAATTTGGCATAGAAGACTTGGCCACATTAGTGAGAAAGGTTTGACAATTTTAAATAAATTAAAATATTTTCGAAATGATAATATTGAAAAACTTGAATTTGTCAGATTGTGTTATTGGTGAACATAGTAAACTGCCTTTTAAAACTGGGGTTGATAAATACACTTCTATACTTGAGTATTTACATGTCCACCATCAATAGGTACTCTTAGTGGCTTCAGATTTTATTTGTTAATAGTAGATGATTTTTCAAGAAAAATCTGGATCTTTCTTTTAAAACATAAATTAGACACCTTCCAAATTTTTAAGCAATGGAAACTGATGATATAATATCAAACAAATAAAAATATCAAAATACTTAGAACAGATAATGTTTTTAAATTTTGTAACTTTGAATTTAACTCATTTTGTAAAGATTCTAGAATTTTGAGGCGTAGAACAGTAACTTACACTCCTCAGCATAATGGTATTGCTAAAATGATGAATACAACCTTGTTGGAAAAGGTCAAATGTATGTTACTGAGCTCTGACCTTTCAAATTTTTTTTAGGGTGAAACCCTTAAAATTGCCACCTATCTGATAAACAGAATTCTTTCAAGTGTTATTGATTTTCAAATCCCTAAATACTCGTGGTTTGGAAAGTCTCCAAATTATTTTAAACTAAAAATTTTTGGTTGTTGCCTACTCTCATCAACATTTATTTTATTTTATTTTTACAGAAATAAAATTGGAAACATGTGAATAAAAATTGGAGAGTGGTATGAACCACCAACCTCCCACTTAAATTCTACACCTTTTACCACTCCACCAGTTATCTCAATTTAATTTAATTCTTTTCAAATAAAATGTAATGTATATCTATCAAGAATAAGTGAATGAAAAGTGATTTAATTCTTTCTATTAATTCTTTTGAAGTGATTTCCTCTTTCAAGGCAGGCATGGATTGTAGATTTAGAATCCTGTACATTTAGCTTTCTCTCATTCATCCACCTCTACCCATTATAGTGCTACATTACCAAAACCATATAAGAATTGTTGATAATCACTAGCATTACTCAATACTGAACAAATTGTTAATTTGGTCTGTGAAAAATCATAATTTGACTTGATGAAGGGGTTTTATCTTATCAAATGGAATTTTTGATTTGAAACTCCATAAATTTGATTAGAGAGATTTCGTGGACTCTGTGAGAGTGTTAAAAGTAAATTAGCAAACGATTTACCTGGGTTTTGGATTGAGAGATGAGATAGAATGACAAGAGAAAGAATTGGAAATTTGGATTGGTGAATCACTTCTCTGTCTCTTGTCCATATATAGGTGATTTTTCTGAATCAGGTAAAATATGTATTTTCTCTACTTTATTTTTAATTTTGAGTCTTTTTCACCAAAATTTTATACGGTGCTTCCTCTGGTTCCATTACAGCCTTTGAAGCATGAAGGAGCATTCACAGCAAAGAAGATAGAGTTCTTTGAAAGTTCCAAACGGTTCTTGTTTTGTGCTTTTTTATCTCGTTTTATTTTTCTAAAAACTTTCCTTGAATGCATGAATTTTTGCTAATAAATGTATTTGGATTTCAGGAAACTTTTAGGGCAAGACTTGGGGACATGTTCAGTTGAAGAACTGCACGATATTCACATCCAGCTCGAAAACAGCCTGAAAACCATTCGAGCAAGAAAGGTATTACGATTAGACTCGCTCTGTAACTGAAATTTGACTCGTATCAATAACAACAATAATAAAAAAATAATAATAATAAGGACAACATTGTTATTTTTGGAATTTCAGGCTGAACTATACAAGGAGGATATAAAAAAATCAAAAGCAAAGGTATCACCATGCATGATCTCTAAGAAATGGCATTCGTTGATTTTTGTAATATTGCGTATATACATGTGTTTTGTGACATTTTTTTTGTGAATACATTCAGGAAAAGTTTCTTTTTCAAGAAAATACAAGATTGCGCAAACAGGTAAATCTTCCAATTCCAAAATAATTTTCGCACTTACATGCAGATACTAGGTAAATTATACAGTTGATCCCTTGGCAGCTTTTTAAAATTTTATTCTAAACTTAGGTTTGATTTTAAAATACTGTGTTTTTCATTGTAGGTTTCAGGATTATCTAATATGAATTTTGGTCAGTGCAAAAACAGTTTATTATGATATATTTTGTTAAGGGATAAAATCTCATGTCGATTAAATATGGAACCATAGACCAACTTATAAGATCTTGGTCTACTCCTCTTAATAAGGTTGACTTTTTAAGATGGAACTCCATGTCCTAACATATTTTTCTTGCCTATGAAAACATTGTTAGCTTGTTTTGTAGACAATATTAAGAAAAAAGAAGTTAAAATTTTGTTTATTGTATATCTTGTACTGCTTCCTAGCTGTATTCTTGCTATTATAATTTCTCAATATATCAAGTGAAGTAGCCAAAAGTTCTCTCGTTGAGAACGATAGACTTGTATTTTTCGAATATTTTTATTTTTTTTATTTTTTTTTATTTTTTCGTTTTAGAAACTTATCTTCCAGTTTGAAATATTTTTATTTTCTATTTAATAGACTGGTAGGGTTCATGCCAAGTGCCTGAAGTGTGCAATTTTTTCAAACTAAAACTTCCTTCATCACTTTATGATACAACTTGGCGATTGCATGATATTTCTTCTATTCATTTCAGTTAATCTAAAGTTAAGGGGCCGTATAATGTTGCTAAAAATTAATAAAAAGTTGATTGGTCCAATAAAATATGCGGATAAAAGTGGTGAATCAAAATCGTTATATTTCTAAATGAAGTTTGACATTTTTAGAAAATAAAAGCTTTACCAAACAAGCTCTAAGAGCCATGGAGCTATGGATTGTATCCAAAAGTGTCAATCACCACAAAATACTTATATGTCAAGAAGAAAGGTTGAGAATAATTAGCGCAGCATTCGGTCGTGGAAAATGTGTTAGGTATTATCTACTTAATTTTTTATTATTCATCTTCATTTGAGAATGTGTCCATTTTTCTCTACTTCGTCTCTTTACACGTGGTCTACTATTAGTGTAATCCACATCCCCATTGAAGGTGCTCTTCTTTCTACTCTCATTTTGCTTGCCACGTGTGCATTAATTCACATTGTTGCATTCGAGATGCTATGGTATCCACTTTAAAACTTGCAGAAGGCATCAAATTTCTTCTACATTAAATTTTTTGTTTTGTTCATTTTTAATAGAAGTTATTCAAAATATGATGCCTGCAGTGTGGACGAAAGCCAAATCAGACACCAGAAAAACAGAAAGAAATTGCTAGTTGCAGCCAAAGGACAGTGAGCTTAGAGGTGGTGACTGATCTGTTTATTGGCCTACCTCCATTCCAATAAATTCAGATTTCAGTTGATCAATTTCAATAAATATGTTGAAATAATAATGACTTTAATTTTCAGAGAATCGCCTGTCATATGATGAATAAATCAATTGCAGTGTGAGTAATCGTATTTGTCTTCCATATTCATAGTGTATATGTACAAGTTTCAGATTTTAATTACAATAGCAATGTTGGTGCTTTCAAATGATTTGCGCTTGTGTACTTGTTTTAGGGTTCTTTTTTTTTTGGAAAGATTAGGTTAAAAGTGATGGGAGAAAATCAATTAGTCCAAATAATATTGGAAATAATAATGCCAATTGCCAAGTGAATTTGTTGGGTTTTGTTGTGAAACCAATATGAGATCATTTATATCGATACCTTAGTGATGGCTTGACCCGTAAACAACTTGAGTCCATTAGAAGCAACTTAATTGAGTTAATATTGCTCGTGACCCAACACTCTTGTATGGTGCAAGTTATTGAGTTGGATAGTGATTAGTTGGCCCATTTATTCTTAACATTACCCCTTTCGTTGGAGGCTCGATGCTTTGGTTTGTCCACTTGACATGACCCATATTTGGTGACCTAATTAACCAATCTATAGATATATATCTGAAATGGTGGTGAAACAATACCTTATGATCTAACTGGTGGCTTTTGACGTTCCTGCTGCTCCAACGGGTTAAGACCCCCCACTTAGAACGTGGGGATAGTGGGAAGGCCAACATGGGACACGTGACACCACTACTACCCGGCTTTCACCCGTCTTCCGACGTCTATAAATATCCCTAAAGGTGACACAGGTATGGATGATAGCAGATTTTTTAGCCATCTAAATTTCGTCCTTATTTCTCCTAACACGTATACTGATTCTCACGCCAGAAGTGAAATGGGGGAGAAAGCCCCACCCTCATTTTTCAGGTTACACACGCCCATCGGAGCAACAGGAACGCCAAAAGCCACCAAGTAGATGAGGAGGTATTGTTCCACCACCATTTCAATATCTATGCCGTAGCCATATTGTGGGTGCGTGTGCAATAGAGGAGAAATGGTGAGGTAGCCGTTCTTGGTGGTTCGTTTGAGAGTTCAACCATTATACCTCTTTTCTTCCTCCCTTCGTGATATTGCTACCACCATCTTCCTTCTTTGTGGGGGTGAAAATTAATAGCAACTGGAGTGTTAAGTTTGTTTTGGTAAGTAAACTGAGTCCGGAATCAAGATTTCTCGAAGATTTCCATGACAGAATTATTTCATCCTTCTCAGCCAAACCTGATAGGAGACAATCAAATAATTATTTATGCAATAACAAAATGCACAGGCAATTTTACACGCGTGAGATCATTGTCCACCTTAAAATCTTTGTTATTAACCAAGAATGCAAACACAAGATTTCTCTCTAGCCAACATCAGAGATTTATACATTATCAACACCAGGATGAAATCAAAGAGGGTTAGTTATAACCAAAAACCGATTCTTTTTTGGGATGAGCAAAAACTCAGATGCCAAGATATTACAGTTTGACGAAGAATGTGCACCCGACCCTGCCTCCTTTTGCAAATTTAAAATGTCACTCATGGACCATCTTCCACATAGGAGAGAAATTCAACAAAACATATGTAGTTGAAAAACAGTACTTACTATTTGTTTTGAAATAAACATCATCTATATTCACTACTGATCATCCGAGCTTTGTGATCCAGAAACTTCTGTCAGAAAGACTAACTGTGAAGTTATTCCCTTTCAATTCGACCACATTTGAGGTTAATTAAAATGGATTAATCATACATATGTGAAATATTGGGTTGGTGTGCAAATTATGGTGATACTATAGCAAAATGTCACAAGTGAATTATTGATCTTGAATCATCGCCAAAAGCTCATAATTTTAGTTTATTTATTTATTTTTTTCACTATACAATTAGCTCGAAATAATTCATTATTTAAATTTCGAATAAAATGTAATATTGTTTCCAAAACGCAATTCGAGAAAAATTGAAATATATATATATATATATATATATA
>NW_019243419.1:29869-50553 GCF_002742605.1 Olea europaea var. sylvestris | reverse complement strand
TATATATATATATATATATATATATATATAATTTAAATTTTCACTAACATGCATATTTAGAATTGTGTCTACGTGAAATTTTATAAGTATTACTTGATTATTAAAAGGAACAAACTAAATCGTAACTAATTGTAGAAAAAATCGTCTTTTTCTTCATAAAACATTTTAGGTATATCAATATTATTTTAGATAATATATAGCTCAAAAAGTGGTCGGGAGTGTGAGTGATACTCATATCGAGAAATATAGAAGATTAACAATATATTTGAAATGTGAAAATGTATTCTGATATCGTTAAAAAATCAAATGAGAAAGTGTCTCTAATATTGTTTCAAAAGAATTTAAGCTCAGCCACGTGAGTTCGTATAGAGGCCCTATGCAATACAAATTATAGTCCACGGGCTAGGTCACGTGGGTGCTTAATCAATTCTCTATAATCCAGTAGATTATAATTATATTGATGACGATGAAACTAAGCTCCTATTTGGATTCCATTTTCTAAAATTTATTTTTTCTAAAACTCATTTTCAATCGTAAATTCTCTCATAAAATAATGTTACACGTAAATTAAAAAAATTTCCTTATTTTTTAACCTCACGTTCTCTAAAAATCAAATCTCATTTTAATGAAACCCAAAAAGGGCTAAGTAATTTATATTTTCCTTCAGGGAAAAAAGAATTCTTTTAGTATTTACTTTGAAAGATGATGTCCAAAAAGTACAAGTACACGAGCGCATGACACCGCGATACATCGTGTACACACTAAAACATGATTTTATTTTTTATTTTATCAAAAAAATAAGATATTCGGGGTACATTGATTTAAATTATTTTAAGATTTTAGATGCATATTTCTTGTTACGCTCTGATTTTACACGCCTCGGATACCGAAGTGTCATCTTGTTGACCTCGCGCAGCACCACATATTCCGACCTGGAAACGATCCTTCCGAAGTGTCTCCGAAGTGATATAGCGATTCCTACTACTAATCTGCTGAAGCATCTCACCTCCGAGGTCGAGATCAAATGGACCCCGGTTAGAAGATCCGTCGTCAATTTGAGATTTGTCCTGCACCTAAACCTTAAATTGATTTGACGTCTCCATGAGGCAAGTTGATGTGACTTATCAACTTTATGTCAATTCAACTCAGAAGAAACAAACTGTCCGCCCACTCTACGAACGCGGCTAATTAACGCCTATGAGCAGACACTTCATACCGTCAGATGTATATACACGTTCCACATCCAACGATTCATACCACCTATAAATACCCAAGGTTTGGCAAGAGGCAAATGTAATGAAACTCTTAATACATAGCACTCCATAGCAAGTTTATATATTTTCTCCTCCCCCTTTTATTGTTGATTTGCATAGCCGCCTGGGTACTGTTCCGATCACCTAAACCTGACTTGACTGTCGGAGTGTATACGGCCACCACCACCCCAGCTGGTTCCGGCCGTGTGCGCCTGATTATTCGCTGATTGTGTGCAGAGAGGAATACGTGGAGTAGCTTCCAATTCGCCACGTGAAAGGACCAATTTCCGGGGTCAACATTTCTTATATTTATTTTTATACTTTTCTCGAGAAGTATTTGTAAAGTATTCATCGATTGTCACAAAGTTACATAAAACTTAAAACACGATTAACAAATCCACATCATAAAGTATTAATGTCGGTATCTAACACGATACACGAAGATGCCGCTCTAATAAGAGGCTCCATACTTCGTAGCTGTATAAATGGTCCTGTCCCTTTTCATTATGATTTCTCATGTTGGTACGACATCATTTATTGCAATATATTGTCATAGCATTCCTGTGTAATATTCCCCTATTCCCTTTCTGTAAAACTGAGATTAAAGGAATTAGCATATATTCTCTCCATTCTGAATTTGCCTTCATTTTGGAAGAATACGTTTTTTGAACGGCCTTTCCATTTTCAGTAAAAGATATGGCTACAAGTAAGCACTCTACTATTTGAAATGGAATAAACCACTCAAACAAGGTTTATTGACAGGGAATTGAACAGGGCGTCTCCTATTGGAGGGGACGCCTGCGGCCGCCTAACATCTCTTATTTGAAATAGCATTATTTCAAGCAATATGTTTCGTTTGCCGGATTGGATTGAATGGAACCAAGCAAGGCAGTAAATAAATATATTAGATATTTTTTTTTTTTTTTTTTTTTTGAATTTTGAATTTTGAACAGTCTTGACTGATTTAATATCTGAAATTGGTATCATATTATATTAACTATTCCCGGTTGAAATTTCCATTATATTTTTCACCAAACTTATTCAAAAACCTTAATGCACAAATAATTGCTCAGAAATCATTGTTTCCCAAAGGAGTTGTACTATCAACTTGTCAAACGGACCACTTAGTTATCCTTTTCAAGTATTGGGTCAAGTATTATTATACCATGTGCCCCAGTTGAAATTTTGCATGTGTATTTTCTTCTGAATGCTGTGCAATTCTCCTATGTAAATTATCGTGCTTAATGTTGTTTAATTATTATCATTGAGTTTGAAATCCTAAACAACTTGTCCATTCGTCGAAGAAAAGTGACTATCAACAGCACATGTGCTGCAATGACCGAGACAAAGAATTGCAATCCCATAAGCTAACCCCAAAAAATTATCTTCAATTCAATTTATAGGTTACAACTTGCATAATGTTTAGTTTCCCACTTACAAAATTACAACTGGAAAAATATATAAAAGATCATTGGACCATGCAGGCTCTCCGTAATAATTATGACCCATAACTTTGGAGTAATATATAAGTTTCATGATACAAGTGAAGATGCATTTTCCATTTTTTCTCAATGTAAAAAAAATATATATATTTTTAAACACGGTCAAACATTCTGACGTTAAAGGAGTACATAAGCTTCACATGAGCAATAACAATTCACAAATCAAATTGACTACTAAGCACAATATCCTTCACGTATAGCTAGTATACTTCAGTAACTATTGTGCATATTTGATAGCATAAATGGCTAGCTAATACAAATGAGAACTCTTCGTACTAGAAAATAGAAAAGAAAAATGATGAAGATCGAGTTAGCATAAAACTACTAAAAGTGACTTTCTTGAAAATGGAAATTCATAAATATAGCATATATAGACAGTGTAACACTAGACGATGTTAAAATATAAAGAATAATTTAAAATTTTGAGCACTATATTGTTCAGTCTTAATTGATATATCAAACTCGTAATAGTATGCAGATTTTATGTATTCAGGTCAGTACAGTTTGCAAAATTCAGTGTCTTGTCTGGTTAGGACTGAAACTGTTTAACAACCCTCAAAGGTCATGGCATTACTGGTACTCGAGATAATAATACTTAGACCCCATTAACCTTATCTTCTTCTTGGCCCAGAGAACCCCACGCCCACCACCACTCTACCCTACCCCCTCTGAAAATCTTGATATTTTTATTCAGAATTATTCTTAATTCTGGTTATTCTTCCCCTCTGACTGACACCTTACTATGCGGGAGCCTTGTATATATAATAGTGTCTTGCGTGTCTTATTCCTGTTTCAAATTCACTATCTTTCCCTCTTTTCTGAATTTGCATGCAAATTCAAATAAAATGTTTCAAGTTCTCTCACGACTTTGCGAATGTAATAATGAACCATATTCAATGTTTTCAATGGGGGTTTTGATGCAACCCATAAAGAGTGGGATTTGTGCTTTTGAGAAACCATTCTAAATTGAATGAGATTACATGGTTTTGTGCAAATTCCACCGTTTAAGGAATTGTTAATTACTAAAGAGTTAGGATTATATATTTTTTTATTTTTTCGAAATAGTAAAAACTATATTCTTGTTTATTTTCTCATAACAGAATTTTTCTTTCAAGAATTAGCTGATTAGTGTTGCACTATTCCATTTTGATCCCTTTAAATAAGGTCAATCATACAAATAATATTTAAAAGATCCTTCTCTCAAGTAGTGGAGATGCTCTAAGCATAAAGCATTCTATTAGTTATTTATTAACTCACTAAGGTTGGCCAAAATAACAGAGTATTGAATAAAATTTTGGGGTTAAAATTGTCGCTAACTTTCATAACGTGTCGCTCTAGTCTCCAAACATTTTTCACATCGATTGTCACTAAGCTTACAAAATTGTTTCAGTTAAGTTATATTTACCTATATGGTAATAAATTTAACAATTTTGTTGACGTGTTTAATGATGTTCATTGTTGCTTATGTGGATGAGAACCTTGTCATGAATAAATTAAATAAGACACTTTGAAAAGCGATTTTGGTTCTCTAGTATTCATTTGAATGCTATGAAAATTTTTATCCCTTCCATTTATTCATTGAACACAGATTGAATTGATTTATGATATAGTTTCCTTGATTTGGATCCTATTGTCATTTCTTTTACCACATTAACATCATTATATAATATCACTATTTTCTTATCACACTTGCACATTATATAATTTTGCCTTTCATTCAAGTTAAGAAAAATTCTTTATTCAAATAAATGTCCTTTGCAGTCCTTAATCTGGAAAGAGAAAAGCGAAGGAAAAACATAAAGATGTAAGAGCCGTGATTCACGTACAGGCAGAGGCTTGTGAGCTTTTGCCAGAACACACACAAGGGGGCGGGGCCTGCAATTTTATTTTTTATTTTTTTATGCAGGTCGGTAGGACCAACCTAACTACCATCTACAGTGAAGGGGTCTTACAGACCCCTGTATGATAATTGCCTTATACTCAAGGCATTGCTCAAGATGCAAAGTGGTCCAGAGCTTCTATCTTTTCCAGGCTCACATTTTCATAAATTAGTAATCAAATCCTTATATATAGAAAGAGATGTACTTTAATTATTTTTATAAGTTCGTATTTGGCAAAGCTTTTTTAAAAGCTAATAATATATTTTATAAGATCTACAATTTATAGAGCATGCTTGGGAGTAGCTTATGGAAGTTCTTGTAAGTCCACAAAGTGTGAAATCCACAATTTATAAGCAATTAAAAAAATTAAGCTTTCCCAATCATGCACATGTTGCTTTTAGAGGTCTCAATTGAAAGATCAAATGAGCCATTGTTAATTATAACAATTAGAACTAAAGTTATGGGCTTGTTTGGCATGGCTTTTAAAAAGGTAAAAGAAGCTTTTGAGATCAAAAGCTTTTTTGGACCTATTTGACTAATTTTGTGAAAATACTTCTTCTAATTAAAAGAACTTTTAGAAAAACTGTCCAATGTAATTTCCTTTAAAAATGTTTCTGGAATAGAAAACTCTTTTAAAAATTAATTTTCAAACAAATATTAAGGTAGCTTCGTCTTTTCAAAATCCATCGGGCCCTACATTTTGAATTCACAAGTTAGAAGAGGAGCTCATAAATCTTGTCATGAAATTTTCAATGTTTCAAAAATCATTTTGAGAGTTAATTCCAAAAATAGTAAGTATTCAAAAGTTAAAGGTTCAAAACGACTTAACTTTCAAATAAATCGAATGGTTTTATTAACCCATCAATTTTCCAATTATTTTGATGACATTTAAAATTTCAATCTGTTTGCATATAATCAATTAATCATATGAGATTTTGGACTGATTCTCAAAGTTTTCAATCAATCCTATCCAATTCTTTTAACATAAGATGTTTTTGATTTAATACAGTAATATGATAGAGACGCGAGTTTAATTTTCAATATTATTCATTCTGGTAGGGGAAGGATCTACTTCTACTCCATCATGATGCTTTTCGTGGCTCGATCAATAAAAAGATGAAGTCAATGTGAAGTTTGGTCCCATTCTTAATAAGTTAATAATGTAAACATTTAAATGAAATAGTTGAATATATTTTCCCACATCAATCATCATCATCATCACACGAAATAGCATATAAATTTGGAAAAATGAAAAGATTGCTCATTTTGTTGAGTCGAAAATGTAATAACAAAAAGTTTGATTTCTCTTATTGCCCACGTGTACGCCTCTAATCCCACTCTCTTTTGACTTTATTCAAATCTGAGCTCTACAACGTGGGTCCCAAATCCAACAAATAGCATCTCATCACGTGATAGACCATGTGACATCTATCAGAACATGTTCTTACACTGTGCGGACCGCATCGTATCGAACAGCACCGTTACAGTTTCACGCACTATGGAATCCAGAATCCTACGCTCAATCTCTGATACTACAGTGTCACCTTCTTCTTCTTCATAGAATCCATTTGATGATGACGACTTGAACAAATCTATATCTATCAATGCATCAATGTCTTCAAGAACTTGGCAATTTGCTGAGGGAAAACTCTGTAGTTTCTTGTCTAATTTGTCAATCAAATCCGATCCAGAAGGTCTGCAATTCCGGGTAGTACGAGGTTTAAGTATTTCCACCAATAGTTCATTTACTAGCTGGAAAATGAGCTTTCTGTTGCATCTTTGGTTTAAGAATTTGGACTGTTTAGTAGTGAAAATTACTGTGTCGGCGGTGGTGGCGGGGTGGAGAAGCTCGAGGTGGTGGAAAATTGATGGATCAAGAGGGTGTGAAGGGGAGTACCATTTAGCCAACGACACTGGGGTACCATTGTCTATAATCCCAGTACGTTTAAGGATTTTTTGAATGTACTGATTGGAATCTCGATTACCGGAGGTAGGAGCACCGTTACGTTTGTCTGGTTTGATGTTTTCTTGGTTGAATGTTTCTTGATTGTACGATGGGCTCGAACAACTAGATAACTGTGTTCTCTTTTTCGATGAAAGAGCATCTGATACCTGCGACTGGATTTTCATTAAAAAATTATAAGATAAACAATTACAAGTTGTAGGACCCAAAAATAGAACTAAATTATATCAGTACCGTAAAATTGCAGCTTCCGTCATCAAACTTTTTCAGTTTTACATTTGGGAGGCTTGGAGTTGGACGTGAAGGGTCTGTCTTGCTATTGGAAAATTCATTTGACAAAGGAGTATTTTTCTTGTTCTTCTTGTCTGAAAGATTTGGTTTTGCTGAACGAATGAATGGTTCCTCTTTCTTGTTCCTGATAGCATCAGATGCTTGTGGAGGTTTCTTGGTAGATGAATAGTATTTGTCACTTGCAACTTTCCTGCATTTTTGGACTGAGTTTTCGACGGGTTTGTTCTTAGACTCCAAGAACCGGAGCCCTGGTGAAAAAGATGGCTTTGGTTGTTTTCCGGGCCTGGATTCATTGTCGAATCCTGTTAAAATCTTCAATGGATTTGGTTGTTTTACAGGAGTGGATTCACCTGTTGAAATCCTGGATGGATTTGAACCTTTCCAAGGCCTGGATTCGTCGTCAAGTCCTGTTAAAATCCTGGATGAATTTCTGGGCTTCAGTAGAACAAGATGTTCATCGCGTCTTATCTCACTGTTTCTGATTGTGTTAGTAATATCAATACCAACTTTTCTGCTGATATTTTCTTTAATTTGCTTCACCATCTGCTTCGCATATTGGCCTTGATTTGTATTTTCATCCGCTTTCTTGAATTCTCTCCTTGTACCCATTTTCTTGAATTCAATTTTTTCACAGAAATTCTCTTTGTCAATTTGAAGGGACAACCTGTGCTCAACATCTGACCTTCTGGCTGATGAAATTCTTGGTGTCTCCGGTAAGGAACGAACACCGGAATTTAAATGTTCTCGAGGATGAAACTGGGATTTTTTTACGGTTCTGGAATTTGATGATAATGAAGGAGAGGTGGATTCAGGAAGGAGATCAAGACCCATAAGTCTTGCTACTAAATTTGGAGTTTTTGTCCCTGGAGAATCACTGCATTCTGAAGCAATATAATCTGAAGTAGACACTCTAGGTGATTTATTTTCACGACCTGTTTTGATTCGAATTCCCATCTGGAATATTATCGAAATCCCAAATCAAAATTAATAAATTATTATCATTATTACTCACTTTTCAAACATACATTGGAAAAAGAAAACTATAGTACTAACAGGGATTTCATCTTCTTTCATGGCCAATGAGATTGAAGCTGCAACATCCCTGGGACGGTCCTCTAACTCCAAGCTGTTCCTTGGCGCTTCCACTCCTGCATTAAACCAAAATTTGAACCCAAAATCTACAAAAATACAGACAGAAAATTAAACATATCTTGTGTGAAAAATGAGACCCTTGAGTACAGTAGTGTCTTCTTCTTGAAGTAAAGAATGGTTGTGGAAATGAGAGGAATGGTGGTGGTGCAAAGGAAACTGAAAGTGATGTAAATCAAAGATTTGAAAAACAGCACACATGCAACCAGATGGTGATGCTTCTTTTACATCTGATATTCTTCCTCTCTTGGTAGATCCACCCCCACCCCCCCAATGCAGCCACTCTTTGCCCATAATTTGCTACCCAGAAGTAGCTCTCTTCTTATACACTTCCTCACTGTGAAGCCAAGAAAAGAGAGTTAAAAATGCTTCCTCCAAGAAAATATATATGGATGAAAATTACACTACTTATTGGTTCTTTACAAACTGAAACCTAATACCATGGCTCCCATTTAGACTTGTGGAGAAGAGATTTCAAGGGTATATGAGTATTTTGTGTTTGTGTGTACTCTCTCTCTTTCTTCACTCACTCCCAAGCATTATCAGACCATGACCAGAGAACCAACTCTCTCTCTCTCTCTCTCTCTCTGTGTATATATATATACACACATATACAACTCTCAACCATAACAGTCCGTCTCCTCCCTGGCTTTCAAATATGATAATTATATATATATATATATATTTGGGATCTGCTATTGTAAATTTGTAATACAACCTACTTTGCTGTTTTGAATTCATGGTCAACAAATCCACCAAAAGCCAGTTCTAGGTTGTTTACCGAAATTGTGCGTGACAGTTTTCGAGTTAACTTTGAACATCAATCAATCAAAAACTTGTAAAATAGTGAGATCGATCAACCTAGTTGAAATGAAGTAGGACACGAGTCTCAACATACTCAAGAAATTCAGGTGCTTTAAGAGTATTATTATTTTAAATTATGAACAGATTTCTCGACTACCTTTATATTTATAGAAAACGATTAAATGACTCGACATCTTAGCTTGACATAGGTTCATTGTTAGAGATTTTAAAAGATATTTGTGCATTCGAAAATCGAAACTGTTAATTAATAGTGTAATTTATTATTATTATTATTATCATCATCATCATCATCATCATAAAACGAAAATGACATAAATGCCCTTAATCATTATCTTTGAAAAATGAAAAATAAGGGCAAAACGGACATTGAACCATTTGGTGCAAAAAATGGTGTAATAACACTATTCACTTTTCATCATTTTGCACCAAAATGGTGCAAAATTTGGTGTTCCATTGGAGCAACTTTGCACCAAAAAATGGTGCAAGGGTGTTAGCATTGCAGTTGCCCTAGCCTAAGATTAGGTGCTTGGAGATACAGTTGTGCTGCGTGTACAGCACTTATACCCATACACCCTCTCACAATGTGAGGGGCCCATATGAGTGAGAGGGCCATACATCATGGAAAAAAAAAAAAAAAAAAAAAAAAAAGAATCATACTTGTTGTACAATGATTTTTACAACAAGTTTGACAACATTTTACGTGGCAGGTTATCATTGGACAGTTTGAAAAATACTTTATCTTTTCCATCAACTTTTTTTAACACCTACATCATTGTCAAGCATGTTGTACAAATGACTTATTCCATATTACAGTCTAATTAAATTAAACACTGTCTTTTACATTATTATTATTATTATTTTTAAAATTCACTATCTTTTACTAAAAATTCCATGAAAAATGGAATTGGAATTCCATATTCCGATTTTACCTTGTTTAATAGCATTTTTTTCCCCTCAAATTGGTTTTCCAACTATCTTGCCACATAAGCCAATTTCCACCTTTTCCTTGAATTGAAATATGGTGAGAATTCCAATTGTCGGTTATTGTAGCGACATTTTTTCTTTCAATTTTTTTTTTTTTTTTTGGTGGCAATAAAAACAAATTTTAAGAGTTACTGTAAAAAAATATTTCCCTTTAATTGACAGTTTTCAAATAAAATAAAGCCAAACGAATATCAAAAGATAGATGATTTTCTTAATTTTTTTATTTATTATTATTATTTTATTTTATTTTTTGCAATGAAAACAAATTTCATCATCAATACCAGTAAATTTTATCACTTTAATTGAAAAAAAGTCAAATGAACACCAAAAAATATTTTTATTTCAACATTTTCTACGTGAAAAATTAATCAAATACAATAATTTACAATTCTCAGGAAAACAATTTCTAGGCAATTCAATTTCCTGAAATTCCTTTTCTAAGCAATTCAATTCTATCTTTACGACCCTAACATTTGACTTAATATTTCTTCATCCAAACGTATACCTTAAAATAAAGCATTTGCTCCCCTTAAAATAAATTAATGATAGGCTAAACTTAAAGAACCTACTTAAAAGTAAATTTACAACAAATAGAAAAAGTGATTTACTTTTTGAGCATGCATATATTGGTCAGAGTTGATTAATTACTTATTTTAATGTTATATTAAAGAAAAACTTATATTCATAAGCAGCCAAATGTATTAAATGTAAAAGACAAAACTATAAAAAAGTATGTGTTTATAAGAACATTCAAATATAGCGAGTTCAAGTCTCGTCTCTATTTCTATGTGTCTCATGCTCAAGTCTCGTCTCTATACCTTCACAATAATAGTGTTTGTATCTGTGAGAGTACTAATAAAGATAATAAATTAGAGGCGGATGCAACCAAAGACATGCACCTAATGCATCGAAATCTCAGTTGAACGCTCTCTCTGGTCCTTTTCTGCGGGGTATGGGGGGCGTTTGTCCAAATGCATCTTAGCTACAATTCCAAAGGGACCACATCAACATTTTGAAATTCTATACTAATTATCCTTTTTATAATTTTTATATTTTGAATACTTATACATACACACACATACATTTATGATTGCAATGTGCTCCTCGGCAGGTGGCCTATGATTTTTATCTTTTTATTTTTCACATGTTCTTTGATTTGGAGATTATATAAAGACGTATAACATGAAAGAATATAAAGAAAGAAATTAATTTCCTTTCCAAAATAAAAGAGAAACTTCATGCTGTCCATTAGAATGATTGCACACACATACATAATTTATGCTCAAGAAAAAAAATTTGAGTTCAAATTTGCTATCTCGAAGTTATTGTCCTCTTAACTTTATTTATTATACATTTTTGACACATTAACATTTTAGTAAATGAAACGATGTCAAATGTAATGTGTTGATGTGTTAAAAAAATATTTTTACATTTTCCCAGTACGATAAGAAAACGTGATAGATCGAAGTGTCAAACTTGTATTGGGAAACAACAAATTAGGAACAATACATATCAACTCTTTGATTCTTTATGACATGGTAGGCAAATAACTTGAATTCATGTGTTATCCTCTTCAATTTATGGAAATTTGAAGTACTCCAACAAACTATTTATATTTAAAACTTAATTTTATTACTCCCACAAAATATTTATTATTTTCCTCAATTTTTTATTTTAACTAACTTTTCTCTAAATTATTTCATTATTTTCTTACATTGAAAATTGAAATACTTTGAATGCATTTTTCGATCTTTAAATTAAAACGCTAATTTAACAGTCTCTTAGAGATGTTCTTACAACTTCTTTTTGTTGTGATACTAGGTTGAAGAACCTTATATAATCATTTAAACGTTGTGTGACGAAAAAATATTATTTTTTTTGTATTTGACTTTCAACAAAATTTCCACCTGCCAATCAAGTAATATTTATAATCCTCGTAGCCATGTCGAATGCAAGGATTTTTATTGTTTCAAGGTCTATTTTAAATAGTAAAAGATATATTATACAAAAATAGAGTGGACCAAGGTCTTCTTTGGCCTATAAATATGATATGATGACCACCCGGAATTATATCAAGAAGGTATTTTTTACAAATCAGAAGGTCCAAATTTCACGGAGCTCTATGCTAGTCCTATTTCAATAGAGTAGGGTGCATATAATTACCGTGAGACCCGGACATTTCATCAAATTGGATGATTTTTTCAATTTTCTTATCATAACTATTTTTCGTCTTTGTTGGGGGCTAGGGGTGTGGTAGGGTTCGTGCGGGTCTTGCATGGCAAAAGAAAAGAAAAGAAAAATGTTAGATTCCCTCCAATCTATTTATGTTTGAAAAATGATGGTCAATTTGAATTTTGAAGTAATTTGCCAATATTGGGCATGTTTGGGCCCGATTTTTTCACCCAAAAAATTGATTTTTTGACCGTTATTTCACTATTTCAACCGTCATATTTAAATTTTTCTCTTACAGGTGGATCCCACTTTTCTTCTAACGGTCAAAAAATCAATTCTCAAAATCACTTCCAAACAGACTCATTATAAATTTGTTTTTATACGGATCATTCAATTTCAATTTGTCACAAATTAATTACACAAATATTTTAATTTTTTAAATCTGACTATTGTATATCTTATAATTACGAAAGCCAACAAAATTACGTTGACAAAGGTTCGAACTTCATCAGTCCTGGCAATGATTATAGATAAGATGGCCCATTAGAGCAAACTAAAGTTTGAAGACTAAAAATTAAAACATATTAAAGTTGCGTGACTAAAATGAATCAAATACGTATATTTAATGACCTCCAATGAAATCCCTCACCAGAATATTATGTTTCTTTCAGTTTTACTTGTGGGTAAAAATACCCATAAAAGGTCGTAAATCAAAAACGAAGCATCGCCCTTCTATAACAAAAGTTGATGTACAGCGAAATATATGCATTGGCGAGAGCTGAAATTGAATTTAAACATCCCCCAAGGCCCAAAAAAAAAATTTTTGTTAAGGAATTTTTCATTTTTTTCCCTGTAAAAACAGTTTTTTTATGTGTAAATTTTTATTTTTATTTATTTTTATTATTTTTTTTGTATTAGCCCGGTTTGAATTTTTCTAGCCCGATCTTAAATCCAACCCTAGATCCGTCCCTGCTTAAAAATAAGAGTGGGTAAATCAAGATGGAAATTCAGAGATTTCACTCTATAATGTGAGAAAAGATCATTTACTGATTTAGTGCAATATTACTTAATGTCCTCGAGAGCATCCAATGCCGGCAGTATTCGATTCCGGAAAGATAAACAGGAAGAAACTGGGTAGGAAATAGACACGACCAGAAACAAGTTTAGTCCAAAACTCAAAATAACACTTTTTTTTTTTTTTTTGACAATAATGTATAAGTTGTGAGGATATAATCCAAATAAAAAGTAAAATCTAGGTGGAGGATCAATAATGGTAGAATAGAAGTGAATCTCTAGTGCCAGAATGTTACCACAGGCAAGGAGAGTATGAAATTGTCACTCTCAACATCTACCATCCACATCAAAGCCAGCCCCCGTCCAACCTGGTGGTGCTGAACCTCTACCTTCGGGTACTGCTCCTATTCCCCTTCCTCTCCCAGGGTTCATAGTTTTCTTTTTCCCTCTTCCGTCACCATCAAGAGAACGCTGTTGGCTCTGGCCATTTGTTTGGGGAACATTCCCTCGAGTGGAAGTATTTATAGCCAGTCCAGTTGCTGGCTCTGATGTACATAATGTGGAAGTATCCTGAGTTATACTATGCTGTGCCGGACCCCTTGGATTCCCATCCTAAACATGAGATTCAAGCCAGAGTCTGAGAATTCCTCAGGGGACATAATGTTCGTGAAAGAGTTATCTACTTTACTTTCTAAATACTTGCTTCTCTGTAAATGGAGTTATTTTAGCTACAAAAAATGACATCAATGCTTAAACAGCTACGTACAACAAAAACTTGTAAAATGAAATGCTCAGTGGTGCTGAGGTGCAATTGTACACTACTGCTTCAAGATAATTGCTATAGTGCATAAAACATTACAACGCGAAATGGAGGTGAGGCACACCTTAATTAGATTACGAGAGTTGGAGAAAAAATTAAATCTCTATGTGTAATTTCAATACGTCCTGGTGCAAATTTTTCTCTTTGAAATAATAAACTATTGTCTTGTTCTTCATTTGTCATCACAAGAACAATATGATAAGAATTGCCCTCACCATAACGGAGAAATGAGAGATGTGAACTACTAAATGCCAAGGCAACTCTAAAAAACTTGCTGGAATAAGAAGGTATTGAATAAATTACTTCAGCAAACTTAAATCCATGAAAACTTCAATAACTCGAAATTTGAGAGGTTGAATTTAGATGAGTTTTCCCCTACAGTTCAGAGTTTTTATTCTCCTGTCTCAGACACTGCACACATATTATCTCCTTCCTACAGAAAAGTGGGACAGTAGATATAGAATCTTCTCGACTACATTGAATTCTGGAGCTGAGTCATTACAGGAATCCATTATGGGAAACAAAGGCTCAAGAAATTGACTGATCAACACATATAATCACGTATGCAAATCATATGGTTATGGAAGGACAAGTGGGTATACAGCAGTTCCTCAAAAGTTAATTTGAAAAAGATGAATAACGAGATTAATGCAATACACTATAATTCCCATACAACAGAAATGATTGGTTTTCTCCCCATTGGTACATTTTAGATCAAACCTTACACTACATATCTTATGAAGATTTGGAATGACTTCCGAGCATACACTTCATCACTTCTTTCTTTTCTTTTTTTCCTACCCCCCATGGATTACCATGTCAACATCAAAGAATTTAAATTCTTGTTCAAATATCATCCTGAAGTACACCGGTCAGTTGAAGTGGAGGGAGCCTATGTTTTAGTGAGTGTATCATACTTGAGACAAGTAATCATGTTCGTGTCTGCGCCTGATCACATACTAGGTTTTAAATTTCAGAGAATGCATTCAATCTAAAAGACTTTATGCGTGTGTGTTTGTGTGTAATTTCATAAAAGTAAGGCTTGGGAATGTAAGCTTATAAGGAAAGTTTCCCTATACTTTCATCACTTACCGTGCACCACAGGAAAAATAGTCCAAAGAAAAAACTTGTTTAATATGCATACATTTTGTTTTGTATTTCCCCAAAAGGTCGGCAATGTATAGAAACAGCGAGTGACTGTTAGGATCTATCTTATTAGCATTTTTTTTTCCTCATAAACATCCAAATTGCTGAGATATAAGCCCATGAAGCTTAAACTGAAAATTGAAAATACACTTAAAATATTTATGGAAATCCCATAACGGGTCTCCTAGATGAAGATATAAGGGGAATTAAATCTTACAGAGGGTACATGGGTGGATGATCTGCTCGGGTTTAAAGCTTCCAGACGCCTTTTCAATTCTTCCAGTCTAGCATACTGTGCGTTGCTACTTTCCTGAACCTATAGGGAGAATTACCTTGAGTAAATATAAGATAAACTGAACAATATGAAGACTCAGTCAAACGAGATATCAACCAGATTATTCAAGTCTTCACAAAGCTTCTGTTTAATTGCTTCTTCATCCTTTACAGCTTTCGTTGCTGCTTCCCAGGCCTAGTAACCAGCACAATATTCATCGGAAACAAATCAAATACAATAAATGATAGTACAGGAGATTAAGAAACCAAGGAAACTAGGAACATGTCCCGTAAAGAAGGAAAGGAGATAAAGTGGTCATTAAGGAGATAAACTAAACAATTTCTTTCATATAAATGCAAAACCTTTTTATGTGAGTAACATAATGACAAATTATTATAACTTTGACATTCATGTCACAATAAAAAATGATATACCATTAGTTAACAAAGATGTACATGGTAAAAACGCAAACTAAGAACCTCCAAAATATTCATATAAGATAATCTAATGAACTCATTACAGATTTATTTTGCTTAAGTGAGAGTGAGAAATGTGACACTGATCTGATATGCATTGAACTTTTTCTATTGATTATTCATAAAGAAGTGAACGCCTCTCAGCTCCAATTTTCAAATTCAATTAAGTTAAAATTATTTAGACTAACCTGAATACACTTTAAATTATAAAGAACTGACTAGTCATTTTGTATGCGGCAAGTGACGAGCTAACACCTATAATGAACACAATAAAACAGTTTCTTGGTGTGTCAGGTAAAGCAATATACCTTAAACATTCCAATATCTTATTCTGAGCTTTTCATTTATCCTTGTATTTTCCTAAAAATGTACATAAAACAGAATAAACAAGGATATCCTTGAAATAGCATGGTTTTATACTCTGTATAATTTATGCACTATACTTGTGTGGGTGGATCCCACCCTTCCAACAACCCAAGTCCAGTTCTTCTATATTTTCACTAACGACAATATAACATTTTATTCATTCATGGATGTACCTTGAATTAGCAATAAGTTGATTTCTGAAATGAAAAAGGGTAGCATCCCTAAGTACTGTATATATATGACAACGATACAAGATATGCTATTTATCAAAAAAGACTGACCTGTCGTGCTTGTTCCTCATTCAGTTTGGCAGCCCGAATTCTCTCAGTTGACAATTCTATTTTCTTTCGCATGTGTTCAAGAGCTGATATTGAACACAAGCAGCAATGATCTCTCAGTTGAACTCAACAAAGATGAATATTGTTAGAGGAAGTAGGAATACCGAAGCACATACCAGCTTTCTTTGGTCCAGCAGTAAGCTTCATCTCCATTGTAAGACTTCCCAATTCTCGCTCAACATCACGAATCTTGGAATAATTTTCTTCAATATATCTAAGCAGGTGTACCAGAGATTTTATGAATATCATCAAACTAGAAAAACTAACATCTAAAGATAAGTAATAACAATTTCTAAATATCCAACAATTATATAGCAAATATTCTTATGCAGTTGACACTATAAACGGAATGTGCAATTTAGGGGAGCTATTCAAATACTGGCAGTTCGAGAATGTTATCCAACTGCGTCTTATGCCTCAAAGTATGAGGATTGGGGGAATTCAGACAATACAATGGTACAGAATGGAGCTGGAGAAGGAAAATCCAACGCCATATCTCGTAATGGAAACAGAAGTGAAGGTTTCCACTTTCCGTGAGGGTTACATGGGATGACGGGACCCGAAAAATTGACTTTCTTCATCTAAAAACTGCTAATAATATTAGGATGTTTCGTGCATCAGACTTGTACAGATTACAGATTAGATTTTAAACTGAATTGTATAACTGGAAATCATTATCTTGTATCTTCCAAGTATGAGTTTTTCCCTTTTCTTATTCAATAAATTACTATTTTAATAAAAGAGTTAGAACCTCCACAAATGAAATGAATACAGTCTAGCAGCACATCAACTAGCATGTGGATTCATGATTGAATCTATTTCTTGCAACCTTGTTTTGGGGCTACAACTTCAGATAAAACTAAATTTCTTATTAATCCATCATGTAGGTAATTATCTCTTACTATAAGCAAGAAGTTCCAAAGACAGTAATTTTCATTAAGTTCAAACAGAGAACTGCTTTAATTTTTCAATAAGAAAAGCAATTAAATGTGCCATTGGAATAAAAATGCAATATAATACATATATACTCATATATCCTGGTTTCTTCGGTATCTCCCTCTCTATAATGCGCACACCTCCCTTTATCTTTCCTCTCCTAGTCTCCAGTATTTCTCTCCCTCTACTTTTGGTATTTTTTAAATTCAAAAGATACTAAACAATATTCCCCCACCCCCCACCGAGAAAACACAAGTTTTGGCCATCAGGTTTCTTCTACTCTAAATTTCAAATCAGCTCAAAAAGTTATTAGGGAATTCATTGAACTCCGAAAATTATCAGAAAATCAAAGCAACCCAACATATCCTGCATATCAGTTTTTGAAGTTAAGTGCACGCATCAAGTGCATTTTGTTTGCAGAGTTGAGATAAAGGCAACAACTTTGAAGTAAAAAGGAAGGATAAAAGGCAACAATGTACCAAAATTTTACTGGTAAAAGAAATTTATCGTTAATGTACATGATTCAAAAACAGAACCCCAGTTAAGACAGGAAAAAAAAAAATAACTTACTTTCTCAATTGAAGTTGCTCTGCTTCTATTATCTGCAAATCAATGCAACAACACATATTACAAAACTAATTAATCATTGCACATGTGGTGTCTGTGCTTATATTCTAAGAAGACCTTTTCCGTGTAGGCGATAACAGGAGATTCTCGGGGGACTCCATCGGGTCCAATCTCCGGAAGCAACATTGGCCTTGCATTGTCCGCATTCAGACCCGGACTCGAATTCAAATTCGAAGCCATTTAAATGGATAACACTCAGAGATCAAGCAATCAAATTCTTCGTTCGGTTAATTTGTCAATTTGATGATTCAAAATTGAAGATAGAAAGAGAAGTCTGAGAAGTTTTAGGCTTTCAATAAACACGGATTCATCAGATGTACCGGTTAATATCTCCGATGGTTTCGCCAAACGGTGACCCTTTTTCTTCTGTTAGCTGATTTGCGCGACAGTGGAGAGAGATCACGCTGTGAGTCCGTGATCCGAAAGCGCGCCTCGGGAGAGCCTTTTAGGGAACAAAAAGCGTGTCGCTAGTTTAAACGAGGTCACAGTTGTAATAATGTTGTATAAGCTACGGAATTTTTCCCTCTTTTTTTAAACCTATTTTAAATCATGTATTCTTCCAATAAAATAATTTTATACAATAAATATATAATTTTTTAAAACTTTTTAACCATGCATTTGCCAAAATAAAAAATAATAATAATAATAAATAAATTCACACAATCATTTTCAAAAAATTCTACATCAAATAGATGTTGAGAGTGTGTTTGATTGGCTTTCTTTTTTTCATATAAAAAGTCATTTTCCACTCAAATTCCTACTTTTGAAAAAGTTTTCTCTGAAAAATATTTTTCAACTTTTGATCATGTAATTATATTTTTCTAAAAATCAAGAAAAATATTTTGTTTTGGAGGAATGATTTTTATTTTCCCGACAATTTACTCTCACTCACTCTCTCTCATTTATTTACTATCTTTCATCTACCTACTAATAAAAATGGACAAATATAATATTTTTCAGATTGATAGCTAAATCAATCTAGCATATTTTATTAATAATTTCTATACAAATAAGTTTTAGGTAATTGATTTGCTTAATTTTATTTTTTTTTTTATGCAAATTCCATACTCGTAATCAAATACAAACTAAATGTTTTGAAACTAAAGCCCCGATCCTTGCAGCATATCTTTGTCAATAGAGGGGCTTGTCCATATAACTTGAGGGGCCCAGTCCCACCGACTGAAAATATCGTTAAATAAATTGTTCCAAAAGGGATGTTTCATTTCATCTAACTCGTTCTCATGACTATAAGCACTTAAGGTGCATTTGATTGCGAATATGAAATTTGTATGAAAAGGAAATTATTGATTAAACATGTTTGATTAATTTAATTTTCAACTTAGAAATTATTATATTTGTCTATTTTTATTGGTGGGTAGATAAAAGAGAAATGTGATAGATGAGAGAGAAAGAAAGAGTGAATTATCTGGAAAATAAAAATCACATCTCCCTAAAGAAAATATTTTTCTTGTTTTTTGAAGAAAATATTGTCACGTGACCAAAAGTTGAAAAATATTTTTCATAGAAAAAAATTTGTCAATCAAACATCCAAATAGTAAGAATTTGAATGAAAAAATGGCATTTTCCATAAAAAATAATGTCAATCAACACACTTAATCTTTCATTTTCACCCCTCTCATCATATGCATGTCCAAGAAATTACAGGTTGTCTATGTAATTCGATGTCCCAAATTATATGGCCTGAATTGACAAGGAGGCACTTCGTTATAACCATCACGAACATTATTAGTTATTCTCCACGGTTGATATCTCTCTTCTTCACCTGAAATGCCTTTCATCGACATTTGCTTGTGTTTCGCGCGGGTTAGTCGCTAACAATTAAAAGGGATCAGACGATTGTGTAAGAGACAAACCTCTTGAGACAAAGTCCAAAAAAGGGGTGTTCTTTTATTGGCGATGACTTTACAATTGGAAATAAAAAACAAAATGCCTCCAAGGGGCGCAAGCACACGAGTTACTGAAAAAAGTGTTTAAGTCTTAAACTAAGGAAATTAAAATTACATGTTCTCTGTTCGAGAGTTTTTGATTCGGTCTTTTGCTCTATGTCTTTTCTCCCTTTTATAGTTCATGGACGATCTTTTTGTGACCAACCGCCTAAAAACTGCTTGATCGTTCTACAACTGCTCACTTTCCTCGTAATAGCCAACTTGTCATGAAAACTGCCTTTTTTAACTGCTGTCATTACTTTTTGTCGTTCAACCGCTTTCGATTGAATTCCTTGAATCGTGGAACGTGATAGGGCTGTTTTAATAACTGTTTTGATAACTGCACTTCTTGATAACCACAACGCTTTATGTTTGTTAAGACATTGGGCGACTTGAAGATTTGGGCGAGAATAGAGTAACAGCTCTGGGCGACTGTATGGCACTCCATTCGCTCAGATTCTGGGCGACTTGCAAATTTGGGCGATGGCGTTACCGCGTTCTTGGGCCTTCATCTTGAATTGTTTGATTGGGTTTCGTTCTTTGGGCTATCTGATTTGGGGATCCTCCAATTGGGCTTCATTCCTTGGATCGTTCGATTTGGGCTGAATTTTTATGTGTCAACAATTACCCCCCAATATAGCAGAATTAATAATAATTATTAAATTTTGCCATATTCACTTTGTGTTTCCAGCAACATTCGAGATTTTCAAAAATTTCAATCA
>NW_019243419.1:0-29725 GCF_002742605.1 Olea europaea var. sylvestris | reverse complement strand
GTAGCTTTCCGTAGGTGGCATGCTCGTCTTGTGGGTCATGGTCCTACTAAGGCACTTTTTGATAGCGCTAGGATTTCTGATTTGTTAAAAATCTCTATTCGCCCCCTACTTTTGATTCAGCACTCTTTTCGATTGCTTTGAGTTTTTGGTCTTCCGAGTATAATACCTTTATTTTCCCTCTTGGCCCCATATCTATTACTTTAAGGAATGTTGGGGCCTTGGTGAATCTACCACCTTTGGGCGATACCATTTTTCCTGGTATCTTGGTTTCTGGTGGCGCCCCAAAGTTTGGTAAAAACTACACCGAATCTTATTCAAGCCTGCAAACCCTTCACAATCATTCGAGCGCTGAGCCTTTCCATACTGAGCGAGTGGCCTTTCTTCTAGTTTGGCTTTGTAAATATGTTTTGTGTGTGCCAAGCATAAAGCCCTCCCTGAGTTATTTACCTATAGCGCACGAATTGGCACGTGACAGACCTTTGAATTTATGTTCTTTCTTTTTAGTTGCCCTTTATAGAGGCATGGCATCTCTTCAAACTCAATTGAAGAATGGTGTATCTCCCACTGGCAGTGGACCTCTTTGGTTCACTAAACTATGGTTGAGATCCTATTTTCCATTACTTGGTGCTCCATCAATCTCTCACTTCTCTGCTAGCTGTTATGGGCTAGCCATGGAGCCCTTGGCTCCTGTAAATATGTCCAGAAGGGATATTTTTTCATTCTTTTATTCTTTGGATTCAATCTCTTCCTTTTTTCATTTTCCTCCTTTTTTGACTCCAAACTATGTACATCCCCCCTCCACTATAGACAGCGCGAGCACCTCCCTGCTCATTTGGATCCAGTTTTTAACCGGGAGGGAGCTATTTCATGATATTTTGACTGAGACCAATGCCAAGGTAGGGGTAGAAATTTATGCTCCCCAATTTTTTTTGCTCGCCAGCTTGGTTTCAACCAAACTTGGCCTGTTCCTCCTTACTATTCAATGAACTTAATTGACCGTTTTCATACTATTAATAAGGCGGAGGCAGAGGCTATAAATGCTCGCAATCTTCTTTTAACCAGCTATTTCTCATTAGCCCCCTTCAATTCTAGCCACGTCATTCATCCTCTTTTTGAACAGCTCTGGCCGTCAGTGAAGCGCATATTATTTGCGACTGATGCCAATCGTGCCTTTCATTCACTAGACCAGCCGAGCATTTCTTCCTCTCCTCCTGTTTTAGTCACTCCTTTGTCCATTCGGAGTCCTTCTCCTCCTCGTCGCGCTAAACAGTCTGCTCGTCCATCTTCTTCTCTCCCTACCAAGCCTACTACAGCCAAGAGTGCCCCAAGCCGCAAACGGCCAGCCTTAGCATCTCCCATTCTGGAGGATGATGTTGATGATGATGATGATACCCCTCTTATCGTCAGGAGGAAGGTAATTAAATTGGTTTACTGACAAGCACACTTTTCCATACTTGAAACTTTTCTGTGTGCTGATGATTTTTTGGACTTCTCAGAAAAGTTTAGCCTCTCCTTTAAAGGCTTTGACATCGACAGCTCCTGCTCCATTATCCTCCGCTGAGGCTGCTTCATCCAAACCGGTTGATAAGGGGACTACACTTAAAGAGATATCCTCAATCCCAGAATCCTCATCACAACCCATGGATGAGTCACCTCCTTCCCAGGGCGTCAACCCCCAAACATCGAAGCAGAAGATAATTCAATTTTTTGATGTCTTACATTTGCTTGTGCTATTGGTTTCTGATTTGTTGCTCTTGAGTTTTGCAGATACTCCTATGAGTCTACCCATTGTGGCAACATCTTCTCGCTCAGACAAGGGGAAATCCTCACGAATGGAGGAGTCATTGGTGGCAGACCTGGCTGAGGACATGCCATCTTCCACGATTGTTGATGAGGTAATCTTTGCTTCACTTTTATTTCGATCTTGTTCGTTGTAGTGAGAATCTTTAATATTGGCAATTATCTTTGCAGGATGCTGACAAGATTGTGCGTTCTATCCAAGACTTGTTCGCTTCCTAGGGGCAAGTCAAGACGTCTCACCCTGCTCCATCTGATCGTCCTGCTGCTTCTTCAGAGGAAGATTTGAAGTTCCTCAAGCAGTCGATATTTGAGTACGTGTCCTTTATGGATATGGACATTGGTAGGGCTAGGGCTGCCAGACACAAGGATAAACTTGAGCATTTGAATGCGAAGTTGGAGCAAGCACTGACGCTTTCGTCGCTCAATCTTTCTGCCGATTTTAAAGCGACATTGAAGGTCATCCACTCCGAGGTCCTTTCTTTGCTGGCAATGCTGAACTAAAGGTCAAAAGTACTCAATATCTTCGAGTCGTATCTGAGAAAAAGTCTTTGCGTATGGAGATCAACAAGGCTGAGGACGAGTTGAAAGAAATCTCTTCCGAAGTCATGGTTGAAGACTCTTTGATGGTTAATTTGGCTGCTCAGATGAAAGAACTTCAAGCTAAAATGGACAACTGCAAGGCGAGAATGGCTGCTGAAAAACGCAACGCCTCTCAGGGAATTGAGCGAATTAAGTCCTTGGTTGAGCAGTACAAGAAGTTGCAAGTTGATGATGATGTCGTGGCCCAATTGAACATCACTTCCTCTCGGCAGAACGAGAATTAGGAAAAACTTAGGAAACGAATTCGTTCAGTGTGGGGTGGACTATAATTAAGACATATGATGCTTTTTTCTTTTGTAATTTGATTTTCCCTTTATAACTTTGTTCATCATTAATGAACATATATATTAACTTCTTGTGCATTTATTTGACGTTTGTTTTTTAGTCGTCAATTCTTCAAGCATTTAACTGCTTTGTGCTAAAAATCTTGCCCATTTTCTTTTGATATTTCCACCACTTTTTTCAAGACTTTGGGCTATTTAATTCCATTTACTAGGCAGAATGTGGCTGCTCATATTCTGTCGCTTCATTTCCACCCCCTATAAATGCACGGATGCTTCGCATTTTCTTCCATCTTCATCTTCATTTTCTTCTTCGAAACCAATTTGCTGCCATTGTTTGGCACTCCGACAATCAATCCGATCCAAAACCTTCGTTTTTTTGTATAAAAATGGATTGTTTAGTCCGCCCATTTTACTATTTGCCTTGATGTCACCTTTGGTGTGGGAGGTATAGGAAATATTTTTTGCCAGCAGCAAAGTTTTTACCGTCGAAGTTCTTCCCATCGTCTCTTTGTCCTTTACAAGGAGGCGATGATAGAAGGCAATTTTTGGGATGCTTGCGGGCCACATTGCTTGCTGAGAGTGCTTCTCAGTTTGCTTGCTGAGAGTGCTTCTCAACATCTTTCCCCGCCATTGCAGCGATGCATTTAGGAAGGTGGTGAGGCCAGTCCACCCTCTTACTCGGCGATCCCACCATTGCAGCGATGCATTTAGGAAGGCGGTGTGAGGCTAGTCCACCCTCTTACTCATCGATCAACCGGGAGATTAGCTTACTTTTGATTGTAGTTTGCAGAGCATCCATTATTTGTATTTTCGCATCTTTGTAATGAACGTTTGATAATAAAAGACTTTATTTGAACGTATTTCGCTCTGACTTTGTTATCCTTAATCGTTCAACATATTTTGACTATGCTTTTATCTGTTCACATTCCCATAAAGAAGGAACATATTTTTTCAAATATTTGCCGTTAATGAATCTCACGTGCTTGGTGCCATCTAAATCTTCCAAGTGATACGCTCCATTGGGCAACACACTGTTTATTTTGTATGGTCCTTCCCAATTGGGTGACCACTTCCCGTACTTTGAATCCTTGCTATCCAAAGGGAGTATCATCTTCCAAACTAGTTCACCCAGGCTGAACGACTTGGCTATGACTTTTTTTTATTATAAAACTTAGTCATTTTTTGTTTTTGAACTTGCAATCTATCTAAGACGTTCAACTTTAATTCGTCTAACCCCAATAAATCTTGAACTAGTGATTCGGCATACTCATCATCATTCAACTTATGTTGCAAGCACACTCTAATCGATTGTACGTTGATTTCCATAGGCAAAACGGCCTCTTGCCCATAAACAAGTTGGAAAGGAGTAACCTTGGTACTTGACCGAGGTGATGTTCTATAAGCCCATAAGGTTTTGTTCAGACATTCGTGTCAATTTCTGGCATTTTCATCTATCATCTTTCTGATGATATTTTTTAAAATCTTATTAGAAGATTCCGCTTGTCCGTTGGATTGAGCGTAGTATGGTGTGGAGTTTACTAATTTAACCCCAAACTCGCTCAAAAATTTGTTCACTTGATCCCCATTCAAAGATGTTCCATGATCTATCATTAACGTTTGTGGAATTCCAAACCTATAAATGATGTGATCACGAATAAACTCTATAACATTTTTCTGGGTGATCTCTTTCAAATGTATCGCTTCTACCCATTTGGTGAAATAGTCGGTTGCAACTATAACAAAAGTATGTTGCTTGGACGATTGGAGATAAATTTTCCCTATCAGGTCTATCACCCAACCCTTGAACAACCAAGGTTTAATAATAGGTGTCATCTCTCGTGCTGGCGCCCTTTTTATTGGACCATGCTTTTGGCATGCTAAACAACTCTTTGCATACTAAACGCATAATTCTCCCATCTTTGGCCAAAAATATCTGCTCCTAATAATTAACCATCTCATCCTTTGGCCAGCTTGATGAGCTCCACTTATCCCTTCGTGCACCTCGACCATGATCGTCTTGGCTTCTTGCAAGCTTACACACTTTAGTAATACACCATCAGAGCGTTTCTTAAATAACTCTTCATCTATTAGTGTATAGTTCAGCAAACACAACTTCATTCTCATACTAATCCCTCCATTAGGTTCCTTAAGGAACCTTTTAATATCTGTTCTCCAATCCATTGCATCTCCATCTTGTATGCAGTGAAGTTCAATCTTTCTTGCCCTTCTTTGAGTCACGGGCAATATAATTCCATACTCACAAGTAGACTTCCAATTCAAAACATTTGAGTATCCTGAGGCCATTTGGGTTAACTCATTTGCCACGTCATTATATATCGTATTAACGCATTGAAGTTCTACTTGGTCGAATTCTTCCAACAACTCTTGGGCGATCTCATATTGACTTATAATGGAATCACTTTGGCATTTAAAATCACCAATCAATTGGTGGATTACCAATTGAGAATCGCCCCTAACAATCACATTTCTTACTCCCATATCTATCATTAGTTCTAGGCCTACAATTAAAGTTTCATATTCGGCCTGATTGTTGGTGCACATTCTGTCTAAAGTGAATGCGAACTTATAGCAAATCCCTAAAGGATTAATCAATGCTACTCCTACTCCTGCACCTTTAGAGGTTTTTGACCCATCGAAATACAATACCCAAGGTTTTAACTCGAACGAATTGATTTCTAGTTCAATTTCTTCAGGCATGTCAAGGCATGGATGATCGACTAGAAAATTAGCCAAAACCTGATTTTTGACTGCCTTTTGAGGTATATATTGTATCTCGAATTCTGATAAAGCTAGTGTCCAAAGGCCTACCCTTTGGTGTAAAATAGGGCGCGAGAACATATACTTAACTAAATTTACTTTAGAAATTAAATAAACGGTTACGGGCCGTAAATAAGCCCTTAATTTTGTACATGTGAAATATAATGCGAAACATAATTTTTCGATAGCAGAGTAATTACATTCACATTTCGTTAACCGTCTACTTAAGTAGTAAATTGCCCTTTCTTCACCAAATTGGTCTTCCTGTGCGATCATTCCAGCTATTGATTCTTTTTCAGCCGACACATACACTTTCATTGGTCGTCCTTGGATTTGTGATACCAACACTGGTGGACTTGATAAATATGTCTTCAGGCTTTCAAAAGTCTTCTGATGTTCTTCTTTCCAGACGAATTCGTCCTGATTTTTCAGCTTTAAAAGCGGCGAAAAGACTTTAATTCGCCCTGCACAGTTAGAAATAAAGCGTCTTAAAAAATTTACTTGGCCTAGAAACTTTTGCAATTTTTTTTTGTTGCTAGGTGGTTTGACCTCTAAAATGGCCTTCGCTTTATTTTTATCAAGTTCAATCCCTCTCTTGTGTACTAAAAAATCAAGAAAATTTCCTGCATTAACACCAAATGCACACTTCAAGGGATTCAACTTTAGCTTATATTGCTTCATTCGCTCAAACGAACATCTTAACTGTTCGAAATGGTCCTCTTCTTTAATGGACTTGACTACTATGTCATCTACATACACTTCAACAAACTTGTCTATCATATCATGAAAGATTAAATTCATTGCCCTTTGATAAGTTGCTCCTGCATTTTTTAGGCCGAAAGGCATAACCACCCATTCAAAACATCCTAGAGACCCAGGGCATCTAAAGGCAGTTTTGTGTATGTCTTCTTCAGCTATATAAATTTGATTGTATCCTAAATACCCATCCATGAAAGAATACATGACATGTCCGGCAGTCAAATCTACTAAAGAATCCACCGTGGGCATTGGATACTCATCTTTGGGTGTAGCTATATTTAAATTTCTAAAATCTATACATACCCTTAGTTTACCATTCTTTTTTAGTACTGGCACGATATTGGACAACCATTCGACATATCTGGCTGTTCTAATAAAACCTGCTTTCAATAATCGCTCTATCTCTTTCTTGATTTCAGGAAGTACATTGAGAGCAAAACGTCTAGGAGGCTGTCTATGAGGTTTAAAATTAGGCTTAGTTGGTAACCTATATTCCACCAAGTCTCTATCTAAACCAGGCATTTGTTCATATTCCCAAGCAAAACAATCTTTGTACTCTTTTAGCAAAGCGATTAATTTGTTACTAACCTCTTGATCGAGCATTTGGCTGATGAATGTTGGGCGATCTTCTCCTTCATTGCCAATATTTACTTTGATCAGAGGGTCTTGTGCTGGAACGTATCCAGGTTTGGCGATCCGCATCACTTCGTCGTCCAGTTCCCTTGTAAGTACTTCCTCTTCTAAACAGTCCACCTTGTTGACTTCTCGGCCAATGCTTTGTTCTAACTCGAATACTGCCAACTTGTCCTTCAGCGCTTTTAGGGCTGTCTCTTCTTTCGCCTTGTCATTGCATTCCTTATTAAAAGCCATTAGTCTGGCTTTGAAGGCCTGAATGTCGGCCATTTGCTTTTGTAACTTAGAATCCATTCAAGACTCCTTGATTATTCTTTTGCCAACTACTGGCTCTTCTAGGGCCACTATATTTGGCATCATCTGTTTGAACATTTCAGCGAGTGCATCCACTGAGAATGGTTCTTCGCTTTGCGCGAAAACTTGAGTTTCTTCCCCATCTTGTACTACCCTGACAGATCCATAGTTTCCTTCGTACATGAACTTTTCCACCGAGTTTGCTTCTGCGACAAAAGGCCTATGATCGGCCTGTACCACCTCTGCTTCGCCTTTGTTATTCCAAAAGATCAGGCATTGATGGAGCGATGAGGGTATACAGTGACTTCCGTGTATCCAATCTCTTCCTAGTAGCACATTGTAACTAGTAGGACCATCTATTACAAAGAAGACAGTGGTCCTAGTAGTCGTCCCTATAGTTATGTCCAATGGCATAACTCACTTAGCTGAAGTTGCTCCTCCATTGAAGCTCGTGAGGATGACTTCTGTAGGAATTATGTCACCCTCTGTCTTTGCAAACTTCCTCATCATCCTAGATAGAATGGTGTTTATAGCTGTTCCATTGTCGACAAGCACTTTTGCCACTGGGATGCCGTTAACTAGAGCTTTAACGTACAACGGCCTCAAGTGTTTAGTCAATTTTATGGCTGGCCGTTTAAAAATAACCTTTTCAGCAGCCTCTATTTCTACTTCCTGCTTGTTTTCTGTTGAATTATCCCCCTGTGATAAGTCGACGTGCAGTATATCGCGTTGATCCTCTGTCTCCTGAACTTCCTTCCTACTTTTTTCTAATGCTTCCTCATCAGTTACCCAACCTGTGGGAGGGGGCATTATTCTTGGAGGTGACCTATACTTTTCAGAGCGAGGCACTCTCTTCTTCCTTTTGGGTGTCCCGTACAGTACGTAGAAATCGAAAGGACATCCAGATGGTTCTCCCAACAAGTCTACTTCGCGAACTCCCTCTCGATATAGTTGCTTCAATAGAGTATTGCGCGATACTCCTCTCTTTCTTCCTTCTGCTTCTAGGTCAATTTCTTCTTCAATGTCTGTCATCCCGTCGTCCTCTTCATCGTTGTAGGCCTCTCTAGAAATCTGGCCTTCTTCACATACCAGCATGCAAGCTTCTCCTTCGTTGCCCTCCCTCTCTTCTTCTTTTTCTTTATTCTTGAATTCATTGGCCAGTAAGTAATTATTGGCCACAACAGGAGGTAACGTACTGAATTGGATGGTAAGGGACTGATCTGGATCTTCTCCATCCCTTCTGTCCCGCTCAAACTTTGATCTCCCAGAAGAAGTTTCTGGCAGTTCCTTCATTGATTCATCTGTACCGGTCTCTTCACTATCTTTGAGGACATTTTGATTGGCTACCTTGAGTAATTTAGGTGTTTTAGGATGTGGCACTCCCTGTTGCTGCCTCATCATCCGTCCATAGTTTCGTTGGAAACGCCTTTGTTGGGTTCTAGTCATCTCATCGAAGGGTATTGCCCTTCCTGCATTATACTGGAATGAATGCCATACATTTGACCGGCGAGGTTGCGGCCTGAATGTTCTTCCATTATCTGCTGGCCTGAACTGCCTCTCAAAAGGCGGTCCTCTATAGAATGATGTACCTCGCCCTCTACCAGGCTGAGTGTTTGGGAAGAAGGTAGGGCGATGAGGATGTTGCCATATCCCTGGTTTCTCTGTATTGCCATTCATTTCTTTTTTACATCTTGCACACAGGACGTCTTCGTCCTTTTTTGGTTCTTTCTCCTTGATTCGTTCAAAGACACTGGGATGTGGTCTAAGATCCTCTTCTCCATCATTTACGACCAACTTGAATTTTGGCAACTTGTTTTTGAATACAGACGTCACCATGTTCACTCCAAGTGGCTGTGGAAAAGGATTTTCATCCACTGCCATCTTCTTCTTATCGTCGAATGTAATTCGTCCTGATTCAATGGCATCCTGCAATACATGGTGAAAAACCAAGCAATTGTTAGTCAAATGTGACCATGCATTATGCCACTTACAATATTTTTTACCCTTAATTTGTTCAGGGTTTGGCAATTTGTGTTTATCGCTCAACTTTATCTGCTTATCCCTGTATAATTTATCAAATATAAGGTCAGCTTTGATTACGTCGAACGAGAACATTCTAGCCTTTATGTTTCCATCTTTTATGGGCTCATCTTTGCCCGATGGTCTAGGTTTGGCCATTATGGGACAAGTATATGTATCTCCTTTGACCAATTCGGCCAAACACATTTCGGCCTGGTCGTATAACTCGTCACTGATGGTATGAACATCAAAATTTGGGTCTTTGTAATAAGTCCCTTTACTAGAATTTTTCATCTGTTCTTCCTCTCTTATCAGTCGTTCATACCTAATCACATTTGCACTCAACTGGAAAAGGTCAGGAAATTCCTTATCCTGGAATTTCTTTTTTAAATCAAAGCTCAAGCAGCCCTGAGCGATTTTGACAAATTTTTTTCTGGCAGAGGTATAAAACACTTGCTTCTTGCTGTCTTGAACCTTTGGAAAAAACTTTCTGCCCATTCGTTTGGCATTTGACGTAGATTCGCCAAATCAGCCAAAGTGACTTCAGACTCAGTTTTATAAAACTGAGCGTGAAATAACTGTTCCAATTGTTGCCATGTTTAAACAGAGTTCGCTGGCAAGTTGATGAACCAGGAGAAAGCTACTTTTGTTAACGAACTAGGGAAAAGCCTCATTTTATGGTAATCGGTTACATCACCACTTTGCAATGTGAATCGCCCTATGTGTTCTAGAATAGACACCTCTCCTAAACCGGTAAATAGATAGAATTCTAGCATTTTATACCCTCTAGGCCATGGATATGCTTGGTCTACCCAATCAGGATATGGCTTCGTGTACGTCGGCCTAATGACGGGACGCACTCCAAAAGCTATCTGATCCTGTACGATTTCCATAATCTGATTCCTTAACATGACGTTGGCGTCATATGAAATTCCTACAGGCTGGTTAACCGGTTGATTTGCATGAGGCCTGATATTTGGTCTTTGATTGGCAACAAAGTTACCATAATTAGGGCCATTACCATTAGCCTGAACATCTATTCCCTCATTAAAACGTGGGGTATTCTATCCATTGTTTAAGACATTATCTCTTATATTTGGATTACCTCCCAAGTTAGGCGTACCACTACCATTGTTCTGATTTGGCACTGCAGTACCCCCTTGGTTTGAAATAGAGTGACCAGAAAGTGGTTCTACCCCTTGATTCGAATTTAGGACAGAGGGGTTATGTCCCACAATTGTACTAGTTTGAAAGTGATTTGCAAGAGGTATAACCGGTTAACATATTTGGCCTACTAGCTTATTCATTGTTTCGTTCAAAGTGTTTAGTTGTTTGGCCATGTTGTCATAGTGTGCATTCCCATTTTGGGTAAATCTTTCCATATTATGAATACTTCGAAGATTTACCTGTTCAACAACGTCTTGTGTGAGTTCTCCAAGTAATGCACGCATGGTTCAAGGACTCAACTCCGTCATTGGTTCGTAACAACTGTTACTGCTTTGATTCTGTCCATCTATTCGTGGAGAGGCATGCTGCTCCTCATATCGCTCGATCACAGACTGGACTCCTCCCTGACTTGCTGCTTCGTTATCGGATCTCTAAGGCATATTGTTTCACCTTTTGTACTTTCAACACCAAACACCACTGTCCTACCGAGCGTGCCAAATTGTTTCGCGTGGGTTAGTCGCTAACAATTAAAAGGGATCAGACGATTGTGTAAGAGACAAACCTCTTGAGACAAAGTCCCAAAAAGGGGTGTTCTTTTATTGGCGATGACTTTACAATTGGAAATCAAAAACAAAATGCCTCCAAGGGGCGCAAGCACACGAGTTACTGAAAAGTGTTTAAGTCTTAAACTAAGGAAATTAAAATTACATGTTCTCTGTTCGAGAGTTTTTGATTCGGTCTTTTGCTCTATGTCTTTTCTCCCTTTTATAATTCATTGACGATCTCTTTGTGATCAACCGCCTAAAAACTGCTTGATCATTCTACAACTGCCCACTTTCCTCGTAATGGCCAATTTGTCATGAAAACTGCATTTTTTAACTGCTGCCATTACTCTTCGTCGTTCAACCGCTTTCGATTGAATTCCTTGAATCGCGGAACGTGATAGGGCTGCTTTAATAACTGCTTTGATAACTGCACTTCTTGATAACGACAACGCTTTATGTTTGTTAAGATTTTGGGTGACTTGAAGGTTTGGACTTGAATAGAGTAACAGCTCTGGGCGACTGTATGGCACTCCATTCGCTCAGATTCTGAGCGACTTACAAACTTGGGCGATGGCGTTACCGCGTTCTTGGGCCTTCATCTTGAATTGTTTGATTGGGCTTCGTTCTTTGGGCTATCTGATTTGGGAATCCTCCAATTGGGCTTCGTTCTTTAGGCTATCGATTTGGGCTGAATTTTTATGTGTCAACAGCTTGTTTTGAACATTTTTTCTTTAGTAGAGCTATTCTCTAACTGCAAAACTGTTGACATCTAAATCGAGCATCTACAATCATCCTCATGCACATAAGATCAATAAAATCTGCTCGATACCGCCGATACCTTTTATGATAATATAGCTTTCTCAAAAATCACTTGGTACAGAAAGATATTGATTGCCCCTAAAATTTGGGGCTGAAACTACAAGCTAGTGATGAAGATGGTGAATGATCTGAAAGATCAACAAGTTAGAAGAAACTATTGACTTGTATTTATATAATTCCAATGAAAAAAAGTCCCATATAAAAATTTAAACTAATAAAAAAATTACTCACTTATTTAAATCTAGGTTCCATAGCTCAACGGAGAAGCATGCACAGGATAAAGTAAAGTAATAGTGGAGAAAGGAAGAAATAGAAAAGAAACTACACTTAGTGGAAGAGAAGATTAACATCTTGAAGAGACGGATCACCAAGCTCCAAGAAGAATTGACAAATGCTAAGAAAGCAACGAGAGGAACTTACTCCAAGTTCCGATTTTCGATGGCAGAGTAGGATATCAATTGAAGAGGCTATATTGTGAGTAGGAAAATGGTATGCTTTTGTCGAATATTTTATTTTCCTAAGTAAGAGGAAGGATTCAACTCATCTAAAGTTGCTACGATTTCTTACTGGAAGACAAATACAAATTTAAACTATTTTAAAGAATTTACACTACATCTAGGTTTCAACTTTCGTTCTATATTATATTACATTCATTTCTTCATGAGACCTGATATGTACACAATTTACATTTATAGATAGGATACGTTTCTACAGGTATTGACCATGGCATGGGGCTCACCTTGAATAACGAAAAAAAAGTCCATTTTTCCATGCTGAAAGCTGAACTTCAGTTGATTATTAATCTTCCAATGGTAGATCCCACATTCAGTCACAAGTTTACACTTGATTTGCTTGTAGCATTGTACTTCCTGACTATGCATTATCCTGAAAACTGATTAACAGGCAAAGAACATCATATTTTTGTATATCTAGACAAATCTAAGATCCCAAGATGTTACAAAATTTTTATTCTAGTATAATTTTCTATGGATTTTTCCTTTCAATTTTTGAGGAATGTTCCCCGTCTACTTATAGAACTCGGATACAAGCATGCGAGTACTGCAATTACTTGTCACCGGAAAAGTGAAGGGGGGAAAAGATGCATCTGTTTTTTTTTCTTATGCAGCGGCTTTTGCTATTATTTGCTGGACTGCTTGTTCTGTAGGCAGGGCAGGAATAACACCATTTTCTGTCACAGTAAGGGCACCACAAGCATTGGCAAAAACGATAGCCTCTCTTAATCGCTTCTTGTCCTGCAAGTGTCGTATGAAATGTGATATATCTCGAAAAATAAGAGCCAGATAGTCTTAATCTATAGACAGAAGCAAGTACTAACAGAAATATTCCAGTTTACTCGATCTTGGTTATAAGAATTTTAATGGGTGTGATCCAGCAGAAAAGAAGGCTTTGAGACAATGAAAATCAGAAGGGAATACTAGAGTTTCAAGATAGGGCATGGTAAAACTTAAATTTAACACCAAGCTTTGGCCGAAGAAAGTTGAAGGGATAAAATAGTTCCATAAATCCAGAAATAGGCACTATGATTAAATTCTTTCTCATTTTCAGTACATACCATATGGTGCAGCCAAATCTACATTACCAAACACGCCTTAAAAGTTAAAGGAAGATGTTTGAGGAGATCCAGTTCACGATGGGGATTGGGGAACATGAAATAAAGCTAGCACTTCATAACAAGCATAGATAACTAGATTGACAAAGTTCATCTTGTGCAAGGTACAAAACCATGAGAAAATAATTTCTAACAGTTTCCAGGGGGAGAGAAGTGGAGAAAAAGAAGGAGAGTAAATATAAGCTATAGTGCCAACACAATTTCAAGAGGATGGCTATGAGGCAAGGCGGGGATTAAAAATCCCCATTTACCGCTCCCTTTAATTATTTATTATTTTTTAATATTACTTCTCATTTTCAAAATAATTTTAATTGAAAATAAAAATAAAATAAAAGGATTCAGGATGAGTTCGGGGCTGGGATAAGGTGGTTTGACATGTTATTAGAGCAATGTCCCATCTTTTATGAAAATTCTACTCATTAGGCATCTGAAATAAAAAATGAATCTGTGAGGAATTTTTTAAAGATAAGATTTAAATAAATATTTCTCCAGGTGTTCATGGGCCAGTTGTTTACATGTAGTACTAAAGAACATCTATTCTTTCTAGCAGAAGAGTAAACCTACAAAATCATTGGAAAGAAGATGCAACCAAACAATATCATTAAGTTATGACAGATAACCGATTTGATAAGATGGTACCTGATAAAGATTCACATCAGAAGCCAAACAATATAAAATTCCGCCAACAAATGCATCACCAGCACCAGTTGTTTCGACCGGTTTGACTTGAACAATAGGAACTCTCCCCTTAAATTGCTGCAACAGAAGTTGGTTAATCTTGAAGTGTAAATTACTATTTCACCCAAAAAAAAAATAATAATAATAAATAAATAAATTTACTTGCTATTAAAACTATCTGATCTAATTAGCTCCACTAGATGCAAACAACAATACATATTCCTACACATGATATGCAAACATGAATAGCCTTTTCATGTCTACTATTTTCCAAATGCACATACTTAAAAAATTAGTTTTGTCTGTGGAGAAAAATCAATCACACACTTTTAACTGCAGAAAAGATGACCATGCTATTTGCTCAACTGCTATTCTATTTTTCAATAGAATGAAATGGAACATTATACAGCACAAATCGGGAACCTCAATTTAGTATCATAAGCAAACTCTCACTCTCTCTTATAATTGTTATAGAGCATGCTCAGCTGTGCTTAAAATAAGTAACTTTTTTTGTTTCCAAGAACATTTCAGCCTATTTACTTATAGGAAAACCTTTTAAGCTTAGCCAAACATACTGGTAGTTACTATTGTAGAAGTAATGAAATTGTATAATTGTACCTTTGTGTAATATCTGCAGCCATCCTTCGCTTCACTTACTAGCAACAAAAGAAGATTGGGATGAAAAAGCTTCTTCAGCACCACGTCGTCATCATTTGGATCATCACCGTCAGTCAGGAGTGTTATCTCCTCCTCACTTATCTGTCAGATCACTTATCCCAGTTAACTGTGAAAGTGAACTGTCGTATGATGAGGAAAGCGTATCAAATTAATCATCATCCAGAATACTTCAGAACTTTACAAAAGGGTTGCCTATGATAAAAAAATGTACCTTGATAAGGTCTGCCTGGTGCCATATGCTCATTATCTCCTTCGAGCAGCTTCTTCTGAAGGCCACAAGGGCAGTCTGAGATTTGGGTCATAAGAGAGTATGCTACCAGACTTATTGGCAATGGCCATTGCAGCAAGCTGTGCAGACCTACATGGTTCTTCAATCAAACTAATTGAACCACAGTGAAAGATGCTTGCCTGCATTAAATAAATAACTTAATCAAACTAATATTAGCACATCTTCTACTCAATCCTTAAATGTGGGCTACCGAAATCTCACCTTCTTAATAAGGTCTATATCAAGTTCCGACTCACGAAGAAGCATGTCAGCACTAGGATTACGGAAGAACATGAATTCACGCTCACCATCGGCTCTGAGAGTAACAAATGCCAGTGTAGTCCTTGCAAAGGGATCAAACCGCACACCAGAATTATTAATTTTGTTCTCTTTTAATATGTCAGCAAGCATATGCCCGAACGCATCCTCGCTCACCTAAGAGATAAATGCCCTTGTTTCTTTAAACCTTTAACATAAATCGTGTAATGTAGCAATTGACAATGTACTTATTCCAAATAAAGAATAGGAGTCAGTGGCAATGTAATGTAAAGCTTTCTACCGTGTTGAAAGGAAAATCAAAAGATAAAAAATGAATTCATGGATATTTGAGAGAGAGAGAGAGGGTCAGAACGTCAAAGCTATGAGACGAAGAGCTTAATAATCATAGGCCACATGCTAATATGGTCGAAAGTGTTACATTATCAAATCAAATGTCTAAGCAACAAGTATGTCTACTGTCCATACGTTATTTTCTTAATGCTTATGGCGTGTTTGGTAGAAAAAGTACTGTTACACCTACATGGTTCTTAAGAAGTTTCTTTTAATTTTCACACCTTAAAAGCATCAGACAACACTTCATCCTAAGGTAACTCTAGGTTTGTTTAAACGGGGGTTTTAAGTAAGAAACAACATGCTTTCACCAATTCAGTTTTTTTTTTTTTTTTTTTTTTCACCCTTAAAACATTAAGAACAACATAAACGAAATACCAAGTATATATTAATATAATGCACCACACAAATTTCTTTCAACAAAACATAAAAATGAAAACTAAGCATTAAAAAATGATGAATAAAAACACGCAGAAGTGCATATCTTGCTGCAAAAGAACATATTTTTAGGGAACATTGGTTGTTATGACAAGATAATTCTTAAAGAGGACAAGGTGAAGGGAAAAATGTACCTTGCCAATAAAAGCAGAGGACCCTCCCAGCTTTGCTATACAAACAGCAACGTTAGCCGGAGCACCACCTGGGGCCTTTTTGAAAGCAGGAGCTTCAGTAAGTGAAACTCCACCAATGGTTGGGACGAAATCTATCAACATTTCTCCAAAGCAAATGACAAGAGAGCTATTATCTACCGATCCTCCATTTGTATTCAGGGAGAGAGTTTGGAAATCAACTACGCCGAATAGACGAATTCGGTCAAATAATAAAATAAGCAACTAGATCATCTTCTCTTCTTATGGCATGTTACGATGATCTGTATAGTTTTAATGTAAAAATAAATTAAAATCCTATCAGCTGCCCTTCCAGTGTGTATCTAGCACTGCGTACCAAAATATTCTTGGATATACCTGGAACTGCATTTAAAGGATTGATATTCCAAATTTATAATCAAGAATGACTTAAAAATTGCCTGAGAAATTCATGTTTCTGAAGTTAAAAATTCTCTGTCTCTGAAAGTGCAAAAATTTGAAGTACCAGAGGCCTTATAGTCTTTTTCAATAATTGATTCATCGGGAACACCAGGTAAATATTCAAGAAAATAAATCCAGAGAATTTCTATTAGTTTAATAATTAGTGATCAAGTTCAACAAATTCATTCCATGACAGGCCTCCAACACTAGAAGGAAAATGACAAAGATCATTTCTTAACTACATAGTATTTAAGTAGAATACATAAAAATGCATTCAATAAAAAAATAATAAGATATCCCAACACCAAGAAAACTTAAAATAATTATGCCATGATTGAATTAAGATCTAAGGAGGTACACCCACATGTGAATTACACAAAAAGATCATCCAAGAAAGCTGTGATCTTTATCAAGATTCAAAGATCTAATAACTACACAAAAAATTCACTGTACTTCGATACACATGAAATTAAGAAACAGAAGTAGATGTTATTAGGAAATGAAGAACCTGCAATGGAATTTTCAGCCATGCTGTTATAAGTTTTAATACAATAATCAGCAGTTCTTCGAAGATAAATGTGAGCTTGTGGCCAAGAAAATTACTCAGAGAACACGGAGTAGAAAGAGAAAGAGGGAGGGAGGAAAGGAGTGACAGGTGGGTGGTTTGATTTAAAGAATGAGAAAACGACAAGAGGAAGGAGAATGAATTTCGGAGATGCAGTGGCGGCGGTGAGGCGGAGACGTGGATCGGTGAAATTGTTCACGGTATGTGTTATGTGGATTTTGTCTTGATTTATTCTGCCCTCTCAGAATCTCTCTTTCCACCGAAATGTTATGATATTAACCCATGCAAATGAACGGTCTAATTATCTTAGTGGCTGGTTTTTTTTTTTTTTTAATAAAAAAATTTCCTTATCAATCTTTATATGTTTAGAGATGTAAATGGAATGAAATGGAAAAAATTAACTTTCAAAAAGAAGAAATAAGTATATAAATCGAAAAATATTTAATAAATATATATATATATATATATATATGTTATCGCATGTGAAAAGTGTGCACACTCTTTCTTTCTGAACTCGAAAATAGTAGGAAAGTAGTTGATACATTGAATTAAATAATACATAAAAACAGTTTACGAGTAACTTTTGGTTGTGTCATAAAATAATTGTTCTAGTACGGTTATTAATTCTAGTTATATGTGTAAGTAAAATGTGATTTGATTAGCCCCCAGGGCACATCTCCAAATGGTAAAAGGGGAGGGTGGAGAAATCCAGCTTTACTTGAGGCTGCTGCGTCAAGAGTTCGAATCCTGAAATATGGATTTGGCTCTTGAGTAAGTGCAAGTGTACAAGCAGCCTTTCACCCTGTACCCTTGGAGGCATAACCTGCGATTTATCTCCCTCACGATGCTCCAGGGCAGGGGTGGTGAGGGACCCTTAAGGTTAGGGTTTAACCTTTTTTTTTTTTAAATGTGATTTGATTAAAAAAATACATTTTAATAATCTTTTAATTAATTTTTAATTTAACATTTTTGTCGATTTGAAACAAAACGCTTGATACAGAAATAAGAAATTTTCCATAACAATTTACAATTTATTTTTGAAGTAAAAAAGGATCGAATTAGGACTAATCATTCCATTTTCACAATTTTTTGTAAATATTAGTTTAGTTCAATCTTTAAGAAACCTATACCGAATGACTTGGTGTTCATCTTATCTCTAGTTCATAACGTCGCTTCTACTAGCTCTAAAGATTTTTGTGTAAAAGTCTGAATATTTCAAGTTTTTAATATAAACGTATTATTTTGGACTAGTTAACTTCTTTTATCTTTTTATCCAGAAAATTGTGGATCTCTTGCTTACTTTTTTTGACTTTTCTACACATCAAAGTATCGTGTCTCTTAAGAGTACATCTTAGCTAACTCTCGTCCAATTTTTATTATACATGAATTTGATACAGCACGTCGTTAGTAGTAACGTTCCAAGAAAATTTATATAAAAGTTTAATAAATTTTTACTTTACCTCAATCTTCTTCTATTATTAAAATTTGAGACCAACTACAAAAATACGAAACAAAGTTGAAAAGGACAAAGTATAAAAACTCAAATTTCCAATTTCAATATAATTAAACAGTTACATCCTATCATACTATGAAGGAATAAGTGACATCAGAAATGCTCTTCCCCTGCCAACAGCAGCCTTCAAATAATTATTAATTGCCTAATATAATATCAGTAGATGAATTTGCATGTCAAAATTCACTAATTCATCTATAAGAATATCATATTTGACTAATTCTGTCAATTTTTTATTCTGTACGTAAATTCAAATTTTTTTCCACTTTTAACCGCATATTCTCCTAAAAGATCACTATTCAAAACTTTACTTTCTTTTTTTAAATAATGATCGTCAAACGTGGCTTAGGACATTAGAATATTACCTTAAGTTGAATGACATCAAGTAAGGCCAGATTTATTTGGTATAGAGCAATCACTTTGGAGGAGGATCTCTTGTGCGCAGAAGTATACAGGCGGTGGGGGAACCTGTAATTCAGTTGAGGCATAATCCGCGATTTACCCCCTCCAAGGTTCTAGGGGCAAGGATCTTGGGGGTCCAGGATTTAGTCTAGTGTAAACTGAGATAACTGGATATAAAAAATAAATAAAATAAAATAAAAAATAAAAAGAGAGAGAGAGAGAGAATATATTTCATATGTCTTTATTAAGTTATAGGGCCCATTGAAAACTTATAAAAAAGCAATTTATTTTTTAAATAGTATTTGTGTCTAAATTTATAGCCTTTCTTTATCAGGTTTATATAGAGTTTCGCATGCTTTCTTCTAAGGAAAGTTGGAATTGCAGCTTCCGTCTTTAACCATCGGCATGAGCGCTCATTAACATCTGTCGTTACTAAAGAACGTATCTTTTTAGATTAAAGACACGACGAAATTTGAATATAATCATCCATAAATGGAACATCAAACATTATTATGAAGAATATCAAAATATAACATGTTCGATTTATCGTATTAGTATAGCTTTATCGAAATGTTATGAAAAATATCGAAACATATACTGTCAAAACATTTATAGATGCTCACAAAAAGACCGATAAAGTTCATAATATTACAATCACTTCTAATAAAACAAAAATGTAAAAAATTATTTATTTATTTCTTTTGGAAAAATTACAAAGATTTTATAAAATTCTTGAGAACACCGATAAATCATATATCCCGTAACCATGATATCCTCCTTCGCAGAATTCGTCCATGACCCTCAAACCCTTCTCTTTCAGTACCTTGGCGAGCTCAATTTGACGGTCAAACAGTGGATCTCCCTCAGATCCCGTGATCAAGATCTTCCACCCCTGCTCCTTGATTTTTTCGAAAACCTCTGATTTCATTCCCGCAATTGGATTACAATACTCGTGATCACGATCAACACCTACTGGCAATGCCAGTTCCCACATTATATCAGTCGCACACGGTGGAATCACCTTACTATTGAGTAGCCTTAATTCTGACGAAGTCCTCTCTGTCCCACCAAAGAACGGTTGTTGCAATATCAACCCTCTGATCTTCACCGGATTGAGATCATCAATACATCCAACTGCACGTAGGCCAACATGATAGGCTATGTTCCCACCCGCACTACATCCCATGAGATAACACTTCGAGAAATCAGCATATTTTGTTAGCCACTCATCACTGGTGGTTTTGAACCACTGCAAGGCTTCCATGCAGTCTTCATAGGCTGCCGGAAGGCGGTGTTCCGGGGCAAGACGATACTCCTGCGACACTACCACTGCCGGTATTTCATTCGCCACTTTGTTGCAAAATTCATGGAACACGGTAGTGGCGGCACTGAGCAGGACTAACCCACCACCGTGGTAGTACACTATAACCGGCAGTTTTTCGACCTGTTTAGAATCGAATACTTTACGAGAAAGGAATACACGGACCCAAGTTTTGTTTGATTCATTAACAGGGATGTCCTTGGATAGAACTGGACTAGAATCACTAGGATTAGAACAAGCAGGAGTGTTTGTAGAAACTTCAAATATACGTGTGATAGACCCATCGGGGTTTCTGGCCATGCCTATATAACCATATGGATCAACAGTAGGGTCAATTGGATTCGACATGGTACAGGGGTGATGCTGTTGACTTGCTGTGGATGAAGATTTCAAAGTTTTCTTGATTATAAGTGAAGAAGCCCTGTTTTATAGACTGGAGCGTGAGAATATTCTATTATTGCCTTTGATTGATCCATAAGCCATGCTGATAAAGGATTATAATATAATAAATTACCAATGTTTATAATAATGTTTTCCATCAATCACCCTCCATATATGTCAATTAGCAAAAATTTAACGGACCCTAATGCTTTGATATCCCATTTCATTTTAGTCTAACTCTAAGTCTAATAGTTGTGGTCAAGCTTATCAGGCCAAACAAAAGGAAATGATAATGTCCACTATGAATTGTCTTCACATGGTTTATCCTCACCACTAACTCGCCATCCGTACTTTAAACCATTTGAAGTCATCTTGAAGCAAACTCCATAGAATCGTGTGCGCGCGAGAGAGGGCGTTAAGAGATAGGGGTGGCAAAAGGTTCGAGTAGCTCGTCGAAGCTCAACTCATAGATGAAACGAGCTCGAGCCGAGCGGGGGACTAGTTCAGCGAGGTGAGCCTCAGGCCCACGAGGCACGAGCTTAAAGTTCACTTTTGCAAAGTCTGATGTAGCCTAAAAAGACGTTAAGACTAATTCTTGATGTTTGCCTTGACAAAAGAAGAACATAAAAACAAAAGAAAAAAAATTGTTGAGTTATTGATTTGTCTCAAGTTAAATTTTTATTTGAAACCAGGTTTAATTAATTTTAGTCGTATAGAAACTGTAGCAAATAAATTATAGCAAGAAAGCTGTGATCTTGATAGAGATTCAAAGACAAACAACTACACAAAAAATTTACCGTACTTCGATATACATGAAATTAAGAAACAGAAGTTAAAAACTGATGTACCTGAAATGAGATTTTCGGCCATGTGGATATACAATAATCAGAAGTTCTTCAAAGAAGTGTGAGCTTGGGGCCAAGAAAATTAAACAGAGAACACAGAGCAGAGAGCAGAGAGAGAAAGATGGAGGGAGGGACAGGTCGGTGGTTCGATTAAAGAATGAGAAAACGAGACAATTTTATCGAATCTCGGAGTTGCGGTGGGGACTGTGAGACGGAGACTTGGATCCGTGAAATTGTCTACAGCGCGACTTGTTCTCATATTATCCTTCTTTCCACCGAAATGTGGTTTTCAAATTGTAAATGGAACAATTATTATTTGAAAAGAAAAAATTATTATATTAACGGAGAATCGAAATTGGGGAAAAAAAGTTATCTCATTAAATATTATATGTTGTCGGACGTTTTTAAGAGGGTGTTTTACGCCCTTTTTCTTAAAAAATAATAATAATAATAATAAATTAGAATAGTAGATTGATAGAGAATGTGTGGATGAAAAATAAGAAACAAATTTAATTTACGTGTAATATTATTTTAATAAAAATATGTTGTTGAAAAGAAAAGAAAGAAAAATGCATGTTGAGAAAAATGGGAATCAAACAGGACCTAAACTTGAAAATGATAGTAAGCTCCTGTTTGGCCTTCATTACATTTCAGTTTTCTCTCTCCTATTTGAAATCACACAATCTTTCATAAAATAATATTACACGTAAATCGAAAATTTTTACTTCTTTTTCAATCACTCATTTTTCGAAAAAAAAAATCATTGGGCCAAAAGGGGCTAAATTAGCCCCAGTTTTGACCCCCATTTTCTAGAAATGAAAATGGGCGGAATAAAAAAATTGGAAAATTAGTGGTTGAAAAAGAATGAAAAGTTTTCGATTTACGTGTAATATTATTTTATAAAAAATTGTGTGGTTAAAAATAGGAAAGAGAAAAATAGAATGTAATGTAATGTAATGAAATTTAATGGAGGTCAAACGAGGGCTTAAAGTGTTATCTGGTACATTGAATTAAATAGTACATAAATTTATTTATGTGTTTTTATTTAATCATGTTTAATTTTGTTCAATCCAAATACACTGTTAAGAACAAAATGCAGATCATTCTATGCAACTGCTATCAAGTAGAAAAAGAAAGAAAAGTTGGATGTGATAAGGTTTGCATTTATTTATCTGTAACAATCAGATCTTGATCAAAATCAAATTGAATCAATCGATTCAATTCTGTTTTGATTAACATTGATTAATTGGGTTGGAGATCTTAAAATCAAGAACTTAATTACTCTAGTACGGTTATTAATTCTAGCTATGTAACTAAAATGTGATTTGTTTAAAAATAATTTTTTATAATCTCTGTATTAATTTGTAATTTACATGATAAAAATTAGTTTAGCTCAATCCTTGAGAAACCTATACAAAACACTGTGTGCTAATCTTACATCCAATGCATAATATCACATCCACTAGCCCCTTTGGGGCATAACCAAGTGGTGTAAAAGATAGGAGTGAGATTATCTCACACTTTCCTGACAATCGCACTGTGGGGGGTTCGATTCTTAAGATATGGAATTGGATTCCTTGTAGGCACAGTGTACAGACAGGTCTTGTTCCTCGGCTTGCTGTGATACATACAGCGATTTACGTCCCTCACAAAACTCTAGGGACGGGACGGGGGGGGCCCTCAAGGTTGGGGTTTAACCTTTTTTTTTTTTTTTTTTTTTTTTTTATCACATCCACTAGCTCTAAAGATTTTCCTATCAAAGTTGGAATATTTCAAGTTTTTATAAACATTTTATCTTGGACTTGATAACTACTTTTATCAATTATTTTATTTTATTTTTTTTAAATTGTGGATCACTTGCTCATTTTTCAATACCTCTACACATCAAAGTATCGTGTCGCTTAAGAGTATATCTTCGCTAAGCCTCATCCACTTTTTATAATACGTGAATTTGATATAGCACATCGTTCATAGTGCCATTCCAAGAAATCGTAAATAAAGATTTAATATAGTTATATGTTACTTCGATTTTCCTCTATTATTCAAATTTGAGCCTAACTATGCAAATACAGACAAAGTTGAAAGGAACAACACAAAAAAACCCAAATTTCCAACTTCTTTCTCTAATTTAAGAATAGATTATTTTCCCATTAGCATCAAGACAAGTTTTTAGTGCGTGCTACGTAACATTTGTCTGTATCAGATTTAGACATCAATCAAACTGTGTGTGGTTGATATGAAATCTATCAAAATCAGGTTTCACGGGGTGCTTTTTTTCTTGGCACAGAGAGGGACACCGTGCGGCAGTAGTCTAATTTGCTAGACTACCTTCCGCCTTTTCTCGATCGTGTCGGAACGAAAGAAAAATTTGATTACAGTTTTGTAGAAAGCTTACAACAGAGAATTTGAATACATTGAAAGTAAATTAAATATTGATCGATGAAAACTGAAAATTACAATTGACGAAAGCAGAAAATTACAATTGCTGGTACAGGGGGCAGAAACCAGTGAGCTTGAAAGATTTTTGAATGACTAACACCCCCTATAATAGCATTCGGAACAAAAACCTAAGTGACAGGAGTAGACGTTTAAAAGACGAGGAATCATACTAAATGTTTACTAATATCAGAGATATTTTACAACTGAAATAACTATTACAATGAAAAGAAAATTACAACTCAAACTTGAACTAATATTTACAATGTGCGGCCGAAGTTGGGCAAACTACGATTGCGATAGTGTCAAGGGGCTAAGTAAAGCTGTGGTCCTTGACACTCTCCCATTTGTTTTGGCGACGTCCTCGGTGTCATCAATGCATGATATGCTTCAATTAATGGTTTGAAGGCTCCAAGATCTTTTTCTCTTTCCTAAATATTCTCTTCGCTGCTGCATCCAATCCATTTGACCAAGTACTCCTGATGATCTTTTCTAGAAGCTCGAGTGATTCGGTGGTCAAGAATAGTTTCAGAGACTTTCTTTCCAGCTTTCTTCAGTTCAAACACAGGTCGCTTTAACTCATTTCTATATACGTCCTCCTTATCTACAAAGTATGGTTTCAGCACACTAACATGAAGGAGCTTGTGGGTTTTACACCATAAAGAAGTTCAACTCTATATACAATTCTTCCAATCCTCTTCATGATGGATAATGGTCCAATGTATTTTGGCGTCAGTTTTGAGTCCTTCCCTCTTGTTGGTTTGTAAACATTTATGTCGGGAAATTTAACCATTACCAGATTTCCAACATTGAATTCAATGAAATGACACTTTAGATCTGTAGCCTTTTTATACCATTTTTGAGCTTTCTCAAAATAACTCCAAGCAATTTCAATATTTCGTTTCCACTCTTGAGAAAGGTTCTTTGTTTGAGGGGACTTGGTACTTCGTTCGGTATCCACTGTATGAGGGAGTAGCGATTACTGGCCAGTAACAATCTCAAAATGACTCTTATTGGTGGAAGAGCTCTTTTAGGCATTGAATCAAATCTGAGCCGCATCCAAAAGTTTTACCCAGTTTTTCTGCGAAGTAGAGATAAAGTGCCGAAAATATTCTTCTAGCATAGAATTGAAGCGCTCCGTCTGTCCGTTAGATTGTGGGTGAAAACTAGAACTCATGCTCAAAGTTGAACCAAGAAGTTTGAACAACTCAGTCTAAAATATGCCAGTGAAACGAGGATCTCGATCACTGATGATATCCCTAGACAGTCCCCAGTATTTGACAATATGTTTGAAGAAGAGTTGAGCTGTCTCTTCCACAAATACATACTTAGACGCTGCAACGAAAGTTACGTATTTTGATAGACGGTTCACCACGACGATGATAGTGCAAAATCCTTAACTTTTGACAACTCAATAATGTAGTCTATCGATACACTTTCGAATGGCCGGGTTGGGATGGAAAGGGCCTCCAGCAAGCCCATCTTTTTCTGATGATCTGCCTTATCTTGCTAACAAATAAGACAGATTTTTACATAGGTTGCAATGTCATCCGGCATTTGAGGCCAGTAGTATACACGTTGCAGTAGTTCACAAGTGCGTTCCTCTCCGAGATGCCCTGCCCAAATCGTGTCATGGCATTTTGTAATTAGTGATTTCCTCAAATCTCCGCCCTTAGAAACATATAAGCGGTCTCCCTTTGTCTTCACTAGTTCCCCATCGAGCCAGAACTGTCGAGTTTTACCCTGCTTGATGAGGTCGACCAAATATTGAGTAGCTGGGTCCTTCTTCATAGGTGCCCGAATTTGGTCTCTTGTATTCGTGGTGACGGCGCTCCCTGAAAGAGCAGTTACGGAGCAAATGGCAGCCAAATCGGTCCATCGACTAAGAGTATCAGCAACATGATTACTAGATTCGGGACGATGCTCTAGCATAAAATTGAACTCTGAAAGAAATTCCTGCTAACGAGCCTGCTTGCTCGATAGTTTTGGTTGGGACATGAAGTCACTAACTGCAGTTTTATCTGTCTTCACAATAAATGGAGACCCAAGCAAATAGTGATGTCATCCTCTGAGACAATGGACTACTGCCAACAATTCATTTTCATGTGCCGAGTAACGACGTTCTGTTTGGTTTAACTTCCGGTTCTCATATGCTACCGGATGTCCTTCTTGCACGAGGACTCCACCAAGTGCAAAATCTGAAGCATCTATATGAACTTCAAATGTTTTAGTCATATCTGGTAAGGCTAAAATCGGGTTTGTCCATATAGACTTCTTCAACCTTTCAAAAGCAGTTTGACATTGGGACGACCAAACCCAATCCTTATCCTTTTTTGTCAATTTGGCAAGTGGCAGTGCAATTTCTGAGTAGCCTTTTACAAATTTTCGATAGTAATTGCATAACCCAAGAAATGAACGTACATCATATACGGTTTTTGGTGGTTGTCAATCTTTGATGGCTGTAATCTTGTTCGAATCCATGCAGATTTTACCTTGTTCAATGATGTGACCCAAGAAACTGATAGATGTCTGAGCAAATGACCATTTAGATGATTTGGCATAGAGTTCATTCTCTTATAGCCGCTTAAAAACTTGCCTCACATGTTGGACATGTTCCTCCAATGTCTTGCTGTAGATTACTATGTCGTCCAAATACACCACGACAAAATCATCTAAGAACCCGTGAAATACCTGATTTATCATAGTACAAAATGTTGCTGGAGCTTTTCACTTTAAATTCGAAGGCTCCATATCTGGTTACCACCGTAGTCTTTGGTTCGTCTCCCTCCTTGATCCGAACTTGCCAGTATCTGGACCTAAGATCAATTTTAGTGTAATACTTTGCCTAACTCAGTCGATCAAAGCAATCCGCAACCAGTGGGATATGATAGCTATTCTTTACAGTAATCTTGTTCAAGGCTCGATAGTCACAGCACATTCTAAGAGAACCATCGACCTTTTTCTGAAACAATACGACTTTGTAGGCACAATGATTCCACTCTCCAACATTTCTCCCGATTGCTTCCTAAGCTCTTCAAGCTCAGGCTGAGACGTACGGTATGGTACTCTGGCGGGAGGTTTGACACCTGGAATAAGTTCAATCTTATGATCAATCGTCCTTCTTGGTAGTAATTTCTTTGGTAATTCGTCCGGCATGATGTCCTCAAATTCCCGAATAAGCCTTTTAACGCGTTTTGGAATAGGACCATTCGCCTCTTCGATCTCCTCTAATCGAAGAGTGCACAAAAAAGAAGCTTCATTTCTCTTAAAACCTTTACTAAATTGCATTGCTAAGATACTCTTCTCACCCATCCTCCCAACTTGTGTAGGGATGACACACAGCTTATTATCCATCATCATTAACGAGTCGGAACATGGCAACACTGCTGTCTTAGTATCCCGAAGAAATTCCAATCCCAGAATAAGCTTGAAATTATACATCTGAACTGCAAAGAAATTTGTCCTTTCCTCGAAAGGGCCTGCTTTGATCAACATCGATTTTCCCACTCTAGCTATTGGTTGAGCAGTGGAGTTGATTGCTTTGACTTTTCCACTACTCTTTTCCAGAACAAGCTCGAGTCGCTCTACTTCGGTACATGCAAGGTAGTTGTGGGGAGCACCAGTATCCACCATAGCCCTGATTGGCTTTCCGTTGATTTTCACATCAATGTATATTAAGCCTTTGACCTTACAAATTCGAGCCTTCGCTTCTTCCATCTTTGTCTCTTTTCAATGGGACATTATCCTTTTTAGCAACTCGATGAGACAGTATGTTGCACCGATGTGAAAATGCTCCAACTACGTCCTCATCCTCTTTGGAGTCGGTCTCACTATGACAATTAGCCTGCGGAGCCTCTTGTTTTGAACTTGACCGACCACTTGCTAACTGACAATATGCATTCCCCATCCGCTTCTGAGTACACTCCGACACCCGATGAGGTCCTTCGCATAAAAAGCACATCAATTTAGGAGTAGCATCAGTTCGGCCCTCCGTTACTTTTCCTTTGTTCCAATTGTTACTCTTGCTGCCGTTAAAATTTTCTGACAGGTATTATGATAATTCCCTGAAAGCCACGAGTGCTTTGATAGGCTTCTCCTTTATTATGAGGGTAACGCTCTCCCCCATTTGGGTTCGAGCTGGGTCTGTAAGGCCTGTTACCACCTCCAATTGCTTAATTACTCCCCAAAGATCTATCTTTTCTAGATTCTGTTTAGTAGTCACTCAAGCATTCGGTGGCTTCCATGGCCATGCTCAAATCAGTAACTTTCTATCTTTGAAGTTCCGTGCGTGTCCACGGTTTCAACCCTTCCATAAAGGTGAAGAGCTTATCCCTTTCTGACATATCTCGAATATTCAGCATATGCCCTAAAAAGGATTTTACAAACTCCCTTATAGAGTTTGTGTGTTTCAGGTCTCGAAGTGTCCGTCGAGCCTGATACTTGACATTCTCTGAAAAAAACTGCGATCTGATCGCTTCTTTGAGGAGATCCCAAGAATCTATTTAGACCCTGTTGGCCTGAATGTCAACATATTTGAGTCGCCACCATAGTTTTGCATCTCCACCCAGATACATGGTAGCTGTGGTTACCTTTCTAGCTTCATCTTCGATCGAAACTGCGAGAAAGTACTGTTCCATGTCAAATAAGAAGTTTTCGACTTCTTTTGCATCACGTGCCCCTCCGTAGTTACATGATTCAGGAATTCTGAGTTTAGGAGCATACTCAGGTACGGAAGCTTGCCCATTGCCCACCGCATGTTGGAGTACTCGTAATTGAGCTCTACGCTTCCATTTCATCCTGCAGATCATGAATGATTGCAGCAACTTCAGTCATTGTTGAGCAAGCCCTTTGGCTTTCATCCAGTTAGATGTGTAATCCACGAATCTCGAATTCTGCCATCTCGACTTTTTCCTTCAGATCGTCCAAGGCATAACACAACCTAGTAGTTGTCTCATCAAGCGCATCCACGCGTTGTTTAGTAGTACTATTCTTTTGAGACTCTCCCACTTCAGCGATGTGGGATGTAATTGGATCCATAACTTTCTTATCGAGGGTCGTGAGTCGTAGCTCTGATACCAACTTTCACTGGGTGCCTTTCTTCTTGGCACAGAAAGGGACACCGTGCGACAGTAATCTGCTCTGCTAGACTACCTTCCGCCTTTTATCGATCGCGTCGGAACGAAAGAAAATTTGATTACAGTTTTGTAGAAAGCTTACAACAGAGAATTTGAATATATTGAAAGTAAATTGAATATTGATTAATGAAAACTGAACATTACATTTGATGAAAACTGAACATTACATTTGTTGGTGCAGGGGGCGGACATCAGTGAGTTTGAAAATTTTTTGAATGACTAAAAACCCCTATAATAGCATTCAGAACAAAAATCTAAGTGACAGGAGTAGACGTTTAAAAGACGAGGAATCATCCTAAACATTTACTAATATAAGAGTTATTTTACAATTGAAATAACTATTACAATAAAAAAGAAATTACAACTCAAACTTAAACTAATATTTATAATGTGCGGCCGAAGTTAGCCAAACTACAGCTGCGATAGTATCAAGGGACTAAGTAAAGTTGCGGTCTTTGACACCAAGTCATGACCAATTCCAAGAAATCAGTACATGGATATTTTCTCTCATGAGTTCGTAGCAATTCAAAATGCGAAG
>NW_019243418.1:0-1599 GCF_002742605.1 Olea europaea var. sylvestris | reverse complement strand
CATTTAAGTTTGAGGTTAAATGCTTTAATTTAGGGAGGTTTTTATTGCCAAAAACGTGGGTGGCCCTTTGAGAAAATAATTGATGAAAATAAATTTTTTAATTCTAGAGAAAACAAGAATTTTCATTTCAGGCAGTTTCGGTCGACCGGTTGTAGTCCGGTTGACACTACACAGCCTTTAGTTTTTCTATCATAACTTCTTCTCCTGATATCCAATTGAGGTAATTCAAAGTGCGTTGGATAACTCAAAGAGCTACATTTTTATCTAGATATCATTTTCCAAATCGAATGTTTCCTATGTTGAAAATGGGTCTCAAATGAGACTAAAAATCTAAAGTATACTTTAGTCATCCAATATTTATGCCTTAGTGCCACTAAGGTGTCTAGAATTATTTGGGGTTCTATAGTAAAGTTACAAGGTAAAGTGTAAACCATAATGTTCAAGTAGCATGGTCCTTATCGATTGAACTTTGCTATTTGTACACAGATTTTTGACACGTGGTTTGACACTTACGTTGTTGTCAAGTGTCAATTGGGTGGGAAAACTATTTGAAATTCAAAATGTCCAACATGGTAATGTCACGTGGGAACGTGTAGACTAAAGTGTACACCATGATGTACATGTCGAAAGGTTCTTGCCGATTGGACTTTGCTATTTGTACACTGAATTTTGACAGGTTGTTTGACACTTACATTGTTGTCAAGTGTCAATTGGATGGCAAAATAGTTCGAACTTTGAACAGTCAAACAGAGTAATGTCAGGTGGCTAAGTGTAAACAAAAGTGTACACCATAGTGTACATGTAGCAAGGTTCTTACCGATTGAACTTTGCTGTTTGTACACTGATTTTTGACACATTGTTTGACACTTGCATTGTTACGAAGTGTCAATTGGATGGGAAAACTGCTTGAAATTCAAACTATCCAACAGGGTAATGTCACATGACAAAGTATAAATCAAAGTGTACACCATAGTGTACATGTAGCATGGTCGTTACCGATTGATCTTTGCTATTTGTACACTGATATTCGACATGATGTTCGACACTTGCATTGTCGTCAGTGTCAATTGGATGGGAAAATTGCTTGAAATTTAAATTGTCAAATAGGGTAATGTCACGTGGCAGAGTGTAAACAAAAGTGTACACCATAGTCTCTGTGTAGCGAGGTTCTTACCAATTGAACTTTGCTATTTGTACACTGATTTTTGACACGTTGTTTGAAACTTGCATTGTTGTTAAGGGTCAATTGGATGTGAAAACTATTTGAAATTTAAATTGTCCAACATGGATATGTCACGTGGCAAAGTGAAAACTATTTGTACACTAATTTTTGACACTTGCATTGCTGTTAAGTGTCAATTAGATGGAAAAACTATTTGAAATTTAAACTGTCCAACAAGGTAATATCACATCGTAAAGTGTAAACAAAAGTGTACACCATAGTGTACATGTTGCATGGTCGTAACCGATTGAACTTTGCTATTTGTACACTGATATTCATCACGATGTTCGACATTTGCATTGTTGTCAAGGGTCAATCGGATGGGAAAACTGTTTGAAATTTAAATTGTCAAACAGGGTAATGTCACGTGGCAAAGT
>NW_019243417.1:0-1599 GCF_002742605.1 Olea europaea var. sylvestris | reverse complement strand
GTACTTTTTGGAAATGTAGCGACCCTTTTGCATTGAACTCTCTACTTCGTCGTGACGTATGAGGGATTTCGGACATTTTTCGAGAGAAAGAGCAATTTTATGTTTGGAAGGCTTGGATAGTCGGCGTACGAAGAATTGAGCGTAACTTTTGCACACAATGTCCGTTTAGGGTCCATAAGTACTTTTTGGAAATGTACCGACCCTTTTGGATTGAACTCACAACTTCGTCGTGACGTATGATGGATTTCGGCTATTTTTTGGAAAGAGTGAGCAGTTTTATGTTTGGAAGGCTTGGATAGTCGGCGTACGAAGAATTGAGCGTAACTTTTGTACACGGTGTCCGTTTTGGGTCCATAAGTACTTTTTGGAAATGTAGCGACCATTTTGGATTGTACTCACCACTTCGTCGTGATGTATGAGGGATTTTGGCCATTCTTTGGAAAGAGTGAGCAGTTTTATGTTTGGAAGGCCTGGATAGTCGGCCTACGAAGAATTGAGGGTAACTTTTGCACACGGTGTCCGTTTTGGGTCCATAAGTACTTTTTGGAAATGTAGCGACCATTTTGGATTGTACTCACCACTTCGTCGTGATGTATGAGGGATTTTGGCCATTCTTTGGAAAGAGTGAGCAGTTTTATGTTTGGAAGGCCTGGATAGTCGGCCTACGAAGAATTGAGGGTAACTTTTGCACACGGTGTCCGTTTTGGGTCCATAAGTACTTTTTGGAAATGTAGCGACCATTTTGGATTGTACTCACCACTTCGTCGTGATGTATGAGGGATTTTGGCCATTCTTTGGAAAGAGTGAGCAGTTTTATGTTTGGAAGGCCTGGATAGTCGGCCTACGAAGAATTGAGGGTAACTTTTGCACACGGTGTCCGTTTTGGGCCCATAAGTAATTTTCGAAAATGTAGCGACCGTTTTGGATTGAACTCACCACTTCATCATGACGGATGACGGATTTCAGCCATTTTCTGAAAGAATTTGTACTTTTATACGTGGAAGGCTTGGATAGTTGACGTACGAGAATTGAGCGTACCTTTTGCACACGGTGTCCATTTTGGGCCCATAAGTACTTTTTGGAAATGTAGCGACCCTTTTGGATTGAACTCACTACTTCGTCGTGACGTATGAGGGATTTTGGCCATTTTTGGAAAGAGTGAGCAGTTTTATGTTTGGAAGGCTTGGATAGTCGGCGTACGAAGAATTGAGCGTAACTTTTGTACACGGTGTCCGTTTTGGGCCCATAAGTACTTTTTGGAAATGTAGCGACCATTTTGGATTGTACTCACCACTTCGTCGTGACGTATGAGGGATTTTGGCCATTCTTTGCAAAGAGTGAGCAGTTTTATGTTTGGAAGGCCTAGATAGTCGGCCTACTAAGAATTGAGCGTAACTTTTGCACACGGTGTCTTTTTGGGCCCATAAGTAATTTTCAGAAATGTAGCGACCGTTTTGGATTGAACTCACCAATTCGTCGTGACGTATGATGGATTTCGGCCATTTTTTGGAAAGAGTGAGCAATTTTATATTTGGAAGGCTTAGATAGTCGACGTACGAAGAATTGAGCGTAACTTTTGCACACGGTGTCCGTTTTGGG
>NW_019243416.1:0-1599 GCF_002742605.1 Olea europaea var. sylvestris | reverse complement strand
TTCTTACGCCGACTCTACAAGCGTTCCAAATATGCAAGTGCTCGTTCTTTCGAAAAATGGCCGAAATACCTCATACGTCACGATGAAGTGGTGAGTTCAATCCAAAAGGTTCGCTACATTTCAAAAAAGTACTTATGGGCACAAAACGGACACCGTGTACAAAAGTTACGCTCAATTCTTCTTACGCCGACTCTCCAAGCGTTCCAAATATGCAAGTGCTCGTTCTTTCGAAAAATGGCCGAAATCCCTCATACGTCACGACGAAGTGGTGAGATCAATCCAAAAGGGTCGCTACATTTCCAAAAATTACTTATTGGCCCAAAACGGACACCGTGTACAAAAGTTACGCTCACCTCTTCTTACGCCGACTCTCCAAGCGTTCCAAATATGCAAGTGCTCGTTCTTTCGAAAAATGGCCGAAATCCCTCATACGTCACGACGAAGTGGTGAGTTAAATCCAAAAGGGTCGCTACATTTCCAAAAATTACTTATTGGCCCAAAACGGACGCCGTGTGCAAAAGTTACTCTCAATTCTTCTTACGCCGACTAGAGAAGCGTTCCAAATATTCAAGTGCTCGTTCTTTCGAAAAATGGCTGAAATCCCTCATACGTCACGACGAAGTGGTGAGTTAAATCCAAAAGGGTCGCTACGTTTCCAAAAATTACTTATTGGCCCAAAACGGACGCCGTTTGCAAAAGTTACGCTCAATTTTTCTTACGCCAACTCTCCGAGCGTTCCAAATATGCAAGTGCTCGTTCTTTCGAAAAATGGTCGAAATCCCTCATACGTCACGACGAAGTGGTGAGTTAAATCCAAAAGGGTCGCTACGTTTCCAAAAATTACTTATTGGCCCAAAACGGACGCCGTTTGCAAAAGTTACGCTCAATTTTTCTTACGCCAACTCTCCGAGCGTTCCAAATATGCAAGTGCTCGTTCTTTCGAAAAATGGTCGAAATCCCTCATACGTCACGACGAAGTGGTGAGTTAAATCCAAAAGGGTCGCTACGTTTCCAAAAATTACTTATTGGCCCAAAACGGACGCCGTTTGCAAAAGTTACGCTCAATTTTTCTTACGCCAACTCTCCGAGCGTTCCAAATATGCAAGTGCTCGTTCTTTCGAAAAATGGTCGAAATCCCTCATACGTCACGACGAAGTGGGGAGTTCAATCCAAAAGGGTCGCTACATTTCCAAAAATTACTTATTGGCCCAAAATGGACACCGTGTGCAAAAGTTACGCTCAATTCTTCTTACGCCGACTCTACAAGCGTTCCAAAGATATAAGTGCTCGTTCTTTCGAAAAATGGCCGAAATCCCTCATACGTCACGATGAAGTGGGGAGTTCAATCCAAAAGGGTCGCTACATTTCCAAAAAGTACTTATGGGCCCAAAATGGACACCGTGTGCAAAAGTTACGCTCAATTTTTCTTACGCCAACTCTCCGAGCGTTCCAAATATGCAAGTGCTCGTTCTTTCGAAAAATGGCCGATATCCCTCATACGTCGTGACGAAGTTGCGAGTTCAATCCAAAAGGGTCGCTACATTTTCGAAAAGCACTTATGGGCCCAAAACGGACACCGTGTGCAAAAGTTACGCTCAA
>NW_019243415.1:0-1599 GCF_002742605.1 Olea europaea var. sylvestris | reverse complement strand
GGATCTTCGAATACCGCCGTTTATGCCATGGCACGATAACATGGACCTCCTGGACTGGCTGGGGCTCTACTTTGGTTTTCAGGGAGACAACGTCAAGAACCAGAGAGAGCATCTGGTGCTTCACTTGGCAAACTGTCAAATGCGCCTCCGGCAGCCGTCGACCTCCTCGGACCGCCTTGACTCTGAGGTTCTTCGCCGCTTCCGGCAAAAGCTTTTGAAGAATTATACTTCCTGGTGCTCTTATTTGGGGAAAAGGTCTCAGGTTCGGCTTCCAAGTCGCCACAACTCCAACCTCCAGCGTAATGAGCTCCTGTATGTATGTCTCTATTTATTGATATGGGGTGAAGCCGCGAATCTGCGCTTTGCCCCCGAATGTTTGTGCTATATATATCATCACATGGCAGTGGAACTCAATTACATACTTGATGATCACACTGATGAGAATACTGGACAACCTTTTGTTCCTTCTACATGTGGTCAATTTGGTTTCTTGAATAATGTTGTTACACCATTTTATGTGACAATTAAGGGCGAGGTTGAGAGGAGTAGGAATGGCACTGCCCCACATTCAGCTTGGAGAAACTATGATGATATTAATGAGTATTTTTGGAGTAGGAGGTGTTTTCAGAGGATAAAATGGCCTATTGACCTTAACAGTGATTTTTTCTATACTGCAGAAAAGAGGGTGGGAAAGACAGGATTTGTGGAGCAACGGACATTTTGGAATGTGTTTAGGAGCTTTGATAGGTTATGGGTTTTGTTGATATTGTTTTTTCAGGCTGCTACAATTGTTGCATGGGAGGGGACTAAATATCCATGGCAGGCATTGGAGATTAGAAATGTGCAGGTTCAGTTGCTTACAATTTTTATTACCTGGGCTGGTTTAAGGTTTGTTCAATCAGTACTTGATGCTGGAACTCAGTACAGTTTGGTATCAAGGGACACGAAATTGCTTGGTGTGAGGATGGTTTTGAAAAGTATGGTTGCCCTTACTTGGACTATCGTGTTTGGGGTGTTCTATGGAAGGATTTGGAGCCAGAAGAACTCTGATGGTGTCTGGTCTTATGAGGCAAACCAAAGGATATTCACATTTCTTAAGGCTGCTTTAGTGTTTGTCATACCAGAGTTACTTGCTCTGGTGCTGTTCATTCTTCCTTGGATTCGCAATGTGATTGAAGAAGCAGATTGGACTATATTGTACATTTTAACATGGTGGTTTCACACCAGAATATTTGTTGGCCGAGGAGTTAGAGAGGGTCTCATTGACAATGTAAAGTACTGTGTTTTCTGGCTTGCAGCGTTGGCTTCAAAATTCTTGTTTAGTTACTTTCTTCAAATCAAGCCTCTTGTTGGCCCAACAAGAGCTCTATTGAATCTCAGGAATGTCAATTACGAGTGGCATGAATTCTTCACTAGCACCAACAGAATGGCAGTAGTAATGCTGTGGCTTCCCATTGTCTTGATATATCTAGTGGATATGCAAATCTGGTATACAGTGTTTTCCTCTCTTGTTGGTTCAACAATCGGATTGTTCTCACATATAGGCGAGATTCGAAATATTAAACAGCTAAGACTTAGATTCCAGTTTTTTGCAAGTGC
>NW_019243414.1:0-1599 GCF_002742605.1 Olea europaea var. sylvestris | reverse complement strand
CGGCCATTTTTCGATAGAATGAGCGCTTGCATTTTCGGAAAGCTTGGATAGTCTGCGTACGAAGAATTGAGCGTAACTTTTGCGCAAGGTGTCCGTTTCAGGCCCATAAGTACTTTTTGGAAATGTAGCGACCGTTTTGGATTGAACTCACGACTTCGTCGTGACGTATGAGGGATTTCGGCCATTTTTCAAAATAATGAGCGTTTGCATATTTGGAACGCTTGGATAGTCGGCGTACGAAGAATTGAGCGTAACTTTTGCACACGTTGTCCGTTTCGGGCCCATAAGTACTTTTTGGAATCGTAGCCACCGTTTTGGATTGAACTCACGACTTCGTCGTGACGTATGAGGGATTTCGACAATTTTTCGATAGAATGAGCGCTTGCATTTTTGGAACGCTTGGATAGTCTGCGTACGAAGAATTGAGCGTAACTTTTGCACACGGTGTCCGTTTCGGGCCCATAAGTACTTTTTGGAAATGTAGCGACCGTTTTGGATTGAACTCACAACTTCGTCGTGACGTATGAGGGATTTTAGCAATTTTTTGAAAGAATGAGCACTTGCATATTCGGAACACTTGGATAGTCGGCGTACGATGAATTCAGCGTAACTTTTGCACACGTTGTCCGTTTCGGGCCCACAAGTACTTTTTGGAAATGTAGCGACCCTTTTGGATTGAACTTAAGACTTCCTCATTACGTATGAGGGATTTCGGCCATTTTTGGAAAGAATGAGCACTTGCATATTTGGAACGCTTGGATAGTTGGCGTAAGAAGAATTCAGCGTAACTTTTGCACACGGTGTCCGTTTCGGGACCATAAGTACTTTTTGGAAATGTAGCGACCGTTTTGGATTGAACTCACGACTTCGTCGTGACGTATGAGGGATTTCGGCGATTTTTCGAAAGAATGAGCGCTTGCATATTTGGAACGCTTGGATAGTCGGCGTACGAAGAATTGAGCGTAACTTTTGCCCACGGTGTTCGTTTCGGGCCCATTAGTACTTTTTGGAAATGTAGCGACCGTTTTGGATTGAACTCACAACTTCGTCGTGACGTATGAGGGATTTTAGCAATTTTTTGAAAGAATGAGCACTTGCATATTCGGAACTCTTGGATAGTCGTCGTACGATGAATTCGGCGTAACTTTTGCACACGTTGTCCGTTTCGGGCCCACAAGTAATTTTTGGAAATGTAGTGACTCTTTTGGATTGAACTTATGACTTCATCGTTACGTATGAGCGATTTCGGCCATTTTTGGAAAGAATGAGCACATGCATATTTGGAACGCTTGGATAGTTAGCGTACGAAGAATTCAGCGGAACTTTTGCACACGGTGTCCGTTTCGGGCCCATAAGTACTTTTTGGAAACGTAGCGACCGTTTTCGATTGAACTCATGACTTCGTCGTGACGTATGAGGGATTTCGTCCATTTTTTAAAAGAATGAGCGCTTGCATATTTGGAACGCTTGGATATTCGGCGTACGAAGAATTGAGCGTAACTTTAGCACACAGTGCCCGTTTCGGGCCCATAAGTACTTTTTGGAAATGTAGCGACCGTTTTGGATTGAACTCACGACTTCATCGTGACGTATGAGGGA
>NW_019243413.1:0-1599 GCF_002742605.1 Olea europaea var. sylvestris | reverse complement strand
TTCCGACGCCGTCGCGAAAAATGACGAAATTGCCCCAGGTACGATTTTTGTTTCCGATTAATCTGTCAAATTTTAGCCGATTCTGACGCCGTCGTGAAAAATGACGATATTGCCCCCGGCACGACTTTTGTTTCCGATCAATTAGTCAAATTTTAGCCCATTCTAAAACCATCAAGAAAAATGACGAAATAGGAACCGACGCGATTTCTGTTTCCGATCAATCAGTCAAATTTAAGCCCATTCCGACACAGTCACGAAAAATGAGGAAATTGTTACCGGGGCGATTTTTGTTTCCGATCAATCTGTCAAATTTTAGCCGATTCCTACACCGTCGCGAAAAATGACAAAATTTTCCCCGGCGCAATTTTTGTGTTCGATCAATCTGTCAAATTTTAGTCGATTCCGACACCGTCGCGAAAAATGATGAAATCGCCCCCGGTGCGATTTTCGTTTCCGATCAATTAGTCAAATTTTAGCCGATTCCGACTCCGTCGCGAAAAATGACGAAATTGTCTCGGGGCGATTTTTGTTTACGATCAATCTGTCAAATTTTAGCCGATTCCGACACCGTCGCGAAAAATGACGAAATTGCCCCCGGCGCGAATTTTGTTTCCGATCAATCAGTCAAATTTTAGCCCATTCCGACACCGTCACGAAAAATGACGAAATTGCCCCTGGCGTGATTTTTGTTTCCGATCGATCTGTCAAATTTTAGCCGATTCCGACACCGTCGTGAAAAATGACGAAATTGCCCCCGACGCGTTTTTGTTTCCGATCAATCTGTCAAATTTTAGCCCATTCCGACACCATCGCGAAAAATGATGAAATTGCCACCGGCGTGATTTCTGTTTCCGATTAATCTGTCAAATTTTAGCCGATTCCGACACCGTCGTGAAAAATGACGAAATTGCCCCCGGCGCGATTTTTGTTTCCGATCAATCTGTCTAATTTTTGCCCATTCCGACAATGACGCGAAAAATGAATAAAAAATTGCCCTCGCGCGCGATTTTTGTTTCCGATGAATCTGTCAAATTTTAGCCGATTCCGAATCCGTCGCGAAAAATGACGAAATTGCCCCCGACGCGTTTTTGTTTCCGATCAATCTGTCAAATTTTAGCCCATTCCGACACCGTCGCGAAAAATGATGAAATTGCCACCGGCGTGATTTCTGTTTCCGATTAATCTGTCAAATTTTAGCCGATTCCGACACCGTCGTGAAAAATGACGAAATTGCCCCCGGCGCGATTTTTGTTTCCGATCACTCTGTCTAATTTTTGCCCATTCCGACAATGACGCGAAAAATGACGAAATTGCCCCCAGCGCGATTTTTGTTTCCGATCAATGTGTCAAATTTTAGCCGATTCCGACACTGTGGCCAAAAATGACGAAATTGTCCACGGCGTAATTTTTTTCCCATTAATCTGTCAAATTTTAGTCGATTCTGACACCGTCAGTAAAAATGATGAAATGCCCCCGGCACGATTTTTGTTTCCGAACAATCTGTCAAATTTTAGCTCATTCCGACACCGTCTTGAAAAATGATGATATTGCCCCCGGCACGATTTTTGTTTCCGAACAATCAGTCAAATTTTATCCCAT